>NW_006800068.1:1546027-1548027 GCF_000485575.1 Poecilia formosa
ATCGAGGGAACAGAGAGAGAGCTGACTATCAAGAGGAGCTCAGAGGAGGAACCACAGCAGAGTGTGTGTTCACAGGAAAAGGACAGCAGAGCAGAAACACACAATGGATCATAAACAAACCTGAAAACATGAACTCACATACATGTTGACATGCCAATAACAAGTTTTCTTGTTTTTCAATGTTGACTTTCTACTTTTTGCATTGAAGAAAATACTTTGTCAAAATTAGGATTAATACCATTTATGGTGGAATTTTTGTCATTTTTTTTAGTTTTTAGCTTTGTATTGTAAAAAATTGAAAGTTTAAAATGATAATTTAACAGAAGACATATGAGGAATATATAAAACTAAAGTAATCCATAAATAAAACTATGTTTAATATGATTTATGAAATCTTCTAAAAAATAAAGTGTTTACAGTGTTAAAATCCACTTTGTTCATGTAAATCATATGTTCTTTATTTAAGGATCACCATTATACATTAAGCACTGCTGTAACAGTTTATACTGCAGGCTGTTTCATAAACTCATGATATTTTTTTTGTTTTTGTAACATAGACATATAAAGAGATAATGTTCAATCATATTTTAGTATAAACACATCTTAACATAATAGCTTAAAGTGAAATTATTGAATTATTCATGGTATGAGGGCTGCACAGTAGTGCAGTTGGTAGAGCTGTTGCCTTGCAGCAACAAGGTTCTGGGTTCAATTCCTGGCCCTGGACTTTCTGCATGGAGTTTACTTGTTCTCCCTGTGCATGTGTGGGTTTTCTCTGGGTACTCTGGCTTCCTCCCACAGTCCAAAAACATGACTGTTAGGTTAAGTGGTCTGTCTAAATTCTCCCTAGGTGTGAATGTGTGTGTGCATGGTTGTGTGTCTCTGTGTTGCCCTGTGTCAGATTGGTGATCTGTCCAGGGTGTACCCTGCCTCTCACCTGGCACGTTAGCTGGAGATAGGCACCAGCACCTCTCCTGACCCCACTAAGGGATAAGGGTGTAAAGAAGATGGATGGATGGACTCATGGTATGAATTTTTAGCTTGTATCTAATGGATGTTTTTGTCATCTCTACATTTGCACCCAGTTTCATTACAATTTCAGACCAGCTTTGTTTCCACTATAAAATGAGTTAGTTGTGGTGGTTAGAGCATCTGATCAGGATGACCTGTTGGTACCGCCAAGGTTTTCCAGGCACATTAAGTGGACTTACTTACAAAAGTAAGTAAGTCCACTTGGAAGAAACCTCAGAGAAGACCCTCAACTTCCTTGAGGGACTACTACCCTGGGGAGACCTCAGAATGGACTCAAACTTTGCAAAGCAACATACCATGGGCAGATGGATGAATGTGTTGGACATTCTTACTCATGACTCCATGAGAATTTTCACATTTTGTTATTTTTTCAACACATATTTGTCACAGATTTGGTCTGTTTTTATTTGTTTGTACTTTTATTTCAGATGCGTAGGATTTTAATTTCATGTTTAAGTGAATTTCACAATTGGTTGGACTTAAACAGTCTTCATTTATAAGCTGGATATATTATTTTTATTTTAACACAAGTGAGATTTTTGTAGTAAAAAAAAAAGAAAGAAAAGCACATGTCTTCATTGAAAGTTGATCATCATGTTGCTTGACTTTTCAAATTTTCAGGTTTAAATAAATTGTTCCCTTGTGTTTATATTTACCTCTACTGCAAAATAAAAACATTTTCAAAATGTTATGTTTCAAAATGTACATAAATTAGTATTTCATAATGGAAGATGGTGGGACAAAAGTAAATAACCATGACTTATTTCTTAAAACAAAGTTTAAACTTTATTTAAAAAAGGTTTTTTCCCCAAACAATTAAAAGTACAAAATCAGCACTTAAAAACAAACAACTAAAACGTAATTATATTTCTTTCTCTGCTCTGCTGTCCTTTTCCTGTGAACACACACTCTGCTGTGGTTCCTCCTCTGAGCTCCTCTTGATAGTCAGCTCTCTCTCTGTTCCCTCG
>NW_006800068.1:1548402-1671966 GCF_000485575.1 Poecilia formosa
CAGCTCCTGTAGGTCTCTCTGCATGACATGCTGCTGGTAGAACAGAGGTCTGACCTCTGGCCACAGACTGCGAACAGGCCAGGAGAAGTCCATGAATGGACTGAGGGCAGACGGGAATCCATGAGAGCACAGCATCTTCCTTCTGTTTAGTCTTGAGTCTTCTTGTTGTTCAGGCGTCTCTTCACTCCTGTGTTTCTTGTGCAGCTTTCTGTCAGGCAGTGGGGCTGTCCCAGCTTTATATTCTAGAGGAGGCGCTCCAGAGGCTTCAGGAAGTTTCTGGTAATTACCACAGAACTCCACTGGGTGGAGCTGTTTGACTGGGAGGATGATATCGCTCTTCCAGACCTAAACGTCTTTTTGTGACTATTGATATCAACAGATGCGCAGTAAAATTTTAAATAGTCTTTATTCATAATTTACTCTTGCCAGATTTGCAATTGGTTAGTTTTTTATTTTTTTTATTTTATCAAATACATAATTTTTGGGCTACTATAGAAGGTCTAATATTTTACCTTTTGCTTTATTTATTTTTTTTTTCTAAAAGCATGACGTCACCTGTCGTTAAATTAACTATGAACTGATAACATCTGAATAAATTGTGTATCAAATTCAAAAGAAGTCTTACTTTTGATGAAAATTGATGGAATAATTAATGAGACACAATTTGCACATATTGGAGTGATTCCTAAACGCCAGTTCTTTCATTTATTTCATCAATGAAATCAGTTCCCCGTGACTAAGTTCAGCCAATGAGCTGATCGCACCTGCAGCCACTCACAGCTTTTTAGGAGCAATTAGGAGCTTCCATTCACTGACTGCTGGGGCAGACAGGAGCCGGGATCCACGGCTGTCTGCTGCAGGAGGCATCTACACGCGTTTAAACGGGACTCGGGTTTAGTCGAACACTGTAATGCAGCTGAAACATAACAACCCGATGGAGAAACGCACGGACCTGCCCTCGCTGTTCTGCATGATCGGGCGCCACGGACCCGCCGTGGCCGTGGCTGTGATTGCCGTGGTATCAGTAGTGGCAGGGTTCATTATCTACCGGACCGTGAAGGGGAAGCGGAGGAAGGCCGAGGCTGGACCCGGAGCCGGAGACGTGAGCGGCGGCAGCAGCAGCAGCCAGGGTGCGCCTAGAGACGCGGTGCAGCCGGAGAAGGAGCCGAGTCCGGAGCATGAGGCAAGCAGCCGTGTGGAGTCAACAGGTACAGTCACTGGTGGAGAGGAGGAAAACAAAAAACGGTTGCCTTTTAAAGGTAACAAAAAAATATTATAGGTTTTTGTTTAAATGTCTTTTGAAGTACATGGGTCATTTGTACCCTACAACTCTATCCCGCTTGTCTCTGAGCATGATGGAAGTGGTGAAAGGTTTCTTAATTTCCTCGTAGTATTAACTAATTTTAACTGATTGATAATCCGGGGCAAACGATTTATTTTTTTCCCCTATAGTCCTGTTAGTTGGCACGGACACAACTTGGGCTTCTCCTTTGATCTCCTTAAACCTGAAGTTATTCACTTCCTCTATGAAGATGTGCATTTCAAATGCTTAAGGAAAACGATATTGATTACAACTTTTCAAAGTAAACTGTTGTAGATGTAATGGCCTCTTTTTAAAAGAAATTCATTTGACAAATGCTGTAGTGCAATTAAGATTATGCCTCTGTCAAAGTTGCAACCATTGATGCTAAATTTAGTAAACCATTCATCTAGAATGAATTTATTTTGGTTTCAGTTAAGTTTTTTTTCAAATAACTTTTTGATAACAGCTCCTGTGACTTACTAGTAACTTTCATATTAACTTTTCAAGTAAATATGGAATATTTTAGCTAATATTTCTAGCTAATGTTTCTTGTTGCTCAGAAAATATTTAATGACCAAATCATGCAATCATGTGAAAACCCACCCCAGGACAAATGCCATACAGAGCCTTCACTTGGCAAACAATTGAAGCAAACTGTGGCTCACTTTTTGATTTAAATCCATTTATTTTGTGGTCTGGAATACAAAGGCAAACATTAAGTTTTAAAAAGACAAAATGCAGATTATCTTTTTTCAAAGCTGGGCAAATAACATTTGCATATTAAACAGACTGGGTCAAACATTTTGTCAAAAGGACCCAGTATGATTAAAAAATATCCTAACATGCGAGTTTATTTCTTTAATGTAGACCTAACTTGTCATTCCTGAAAAGAACCTGAAGTCACAATTTGCTTCCAAAAAAAAGTTTGTCCTCACCTTTGATGCCCTTCCATCATAATTGTGCAGATATTTGCTAAAGATGTTAAAAGTTGGGCAATGGCAATATTTTATAAACTTGCAGTTTTAATCAAATTGAATACTGATTTTTATAAATGCATGGAAAATAAATGATGTAATTGACTCTTGTTTAAAGTAGCAAATAACTTTTGTTGGCTATTTATTTGCTCTTAAATTATTTGCATCATAATTAGGAGTCAGTGATATTAAACTTAATGCTCAACTTTATTCTTCTAGAAACTTTGACATCATCACAAATCTGAAACTGGCCAACTTTTGATGTAGATTGAGTTGAATACATGGGTTAAGTTAAAGTTCAGTCACCACATCTGAAGTTGTAGCCTCAAGATTGCAACCTAAACATCTGTTGAAGTTAAAATGGGTTTCATTTTTGTTTTCTAGATGTGTGTAAGGAGGTTTCAAATGCGGGGGATGGAGCTGTAATTCGAAGTCGCCGTAAACTGAAGAATCGCCGTGCCACTGCTAAGGAAAGTCCTCGGTCTTCTAGTCCGCTTAAAGAAGTAAAACCAGAGAAACTCCAGAATGCCTCGAAGGTGGAGGACACTTCCGGTGTTACTCAAACAGATGTGGAGGAGACCATTAAGAGCCTGCAAGATGGCACTTGTGAAGTTGGGAATTTGAATGTGGAAGATGAAGGCTACAAACATAATCTTGTTGAAAGGCCAAATGATGCAGAGGGAAAACATAATGGGTCCTTGGAGCCTGTAGTGGTTTCTGAGAATCTTGCAAATGAAGAAAAGGTGAGTACCAAATTTAGACAATTGTCATGAGCTGATGTTGGTGGGAGACCAATTGCACTGTGGTATACTTGGCCTGTAACTAATTGGGTGTAAATTTTTTGCTGTTTAGGTACAAAGATCACAGGAAGAGGAGGTGACTGTGGAAGATGTGTCAACTGAAATTCCCTGTAAGGATGAAGAAAATCTGTGTGCTTTGAACAGTCCAATCTGCCTTGAAGAAAATGCTTCAGTGAGTTCAAATGGAAACTATAAACTAAATCAGGCCACCTCAGATTCAATCAAGCCTGAGGGTTACTTTGAAGAGCCTGCCGTACACATGGATGAGTCCATCTCTACCAAAAATGAAGATGAGATTTCAGTACTTGGCATCGCTGGCTTAAATAAACCACACCCTGCCAGTGAAGACTCTCAAAATGTGGCACTGCAGAAGCACATCAGTAACCAACATATGACTAGTCCAGCCATTGACTGTGCAACTTCTAAACAGAGTCCAAATAGTGATGCAACTGAAAACAATCTTGTAGAGTTGTCAGCTAACTGTGCTGTTCTACTGTCTAGCAAAGAACTGAAACTTGAACAAGATTCTTCTACCTGCAGTAAGAATGCTGAGGATGTTAAGATGGCTTCATTTAGTGAATCACAGGAAACTGCTGTTGTGTTAAGTCATGTCCCATCATGTATGTCAGTTGAGCCAGAAACTATTAATCATGAATATCAAGCCCTGCCACTAATTGGTCTACTGCCAGAAGACAAAATTAAAGATGACGTTACTTCTGAATTGGGTAAAGCAACAATTGATGCCCTCTGTGGTCTTGCATGTCCTCATGGTGAAGTTGATGAAACTATAAATGGCATCCTGGTTTCTAAAGAAAATGTGGAAATTCTGTCTTCACCTGATGCAGCTGTTGGTGATGTCGGTTCTGCTGCATCTTTGTCGTCTCGTCCAGATGTCAATGTCTTGTCGTCTTGCCAAGACCAAGAAGGTGAACAAATGCAAAATGCAGATCTTGAGGTCCCTAGTGATCCTGCCCCTGTCATGGCTGAGACTGTGGAACCTCAGCCTGAGGAAGTCAAACCGATTTATGAAAATCCATGGAAATTATCTTGGTATGATTTTGGAGTAGAGAGCGGGATTTCGAGCATGGCCGTCAGCCCTGATTTGCCTGATGTTGAGAGTCCCTTAATCTCTGAAGTCTTGTTGCCAGTGACTGTTCCTCTACCATCTGAGGGCCAGGCTGAACTTCAAACTACAATGGCTGAGTCATGTGCTGTCATCAAAGAACCAACAGATGCAATACCTGAATCTTCAAATGATTCACAACCCCACATCAAGAACACCGATGAAGCCAATGATGACTCTTGTACAGTCAGTGAGACATGCTGGGAGATTGAAAGTTTCAACACAACAGTTGGGAAACTTGCAAAAGATGCAACCACTGATTTCTGCTTGAATGTAGACCTGGGAAATATGGGCACAAAGATAGTCATTGAAGGTAAGCGTGAGGTAGAAGGCAAGGAAGAGGACAAAACCACAGAAATTAATATCATGGAGGCAACTATGGACAACAATGAGTGGATCACAGATGGTACTGATCAAGTCCTTCCTTGGATGAAACCTCCCAGTTCACAAATCAATCCAGTGTCTATAGAAAATGTTCAAGTTTCCTCTTCTGTAGATGTCACTTGCACACATGCAGATGTTCCACCTGTCAATGAGTGTGAAGAAGACAACACGGTTCCCCTTTCTGACGAAGCCACAGAACCTGGCAAGAGGGTGCTGGCAGTTCAGCCTATGCCCCAAAATGTCAGCGTGACCTTCCAGATCCACTATCTCACGCACTCTCCATACCAGAAAGTGGCTATCGCAGGAAACCATTTTGAGTTGGGGAACTGGAAGGATTTTGTTCCCCTAGAAAAGGTGAAAGATGGGTTTTGGGCCACTGTGGTCAGCCTGCCTGCAGAGAGTCATGTGGAGTGGAAGTTTGTAATAGTGGAGAGGGGAGAAGTGTGCCGCTGGGAGGAGTGTGGCAATCGCTTATTGGATACAGGCAACAGAGAGACTCTGCTTGTGCACAAATGTTGGGGTTTCTTGTAAGAGGCGTTAAGGCAAAAACTAAAGACACAAACACTGAGGCTAGAAGGATCAATGAGCTTATGGACTGGACCAGGTAAATGATTCATTTACTCATTGATTTTTAAATTCAATCAAGCATTGGTTTTTGAGTAACATTTCCTGAAAACTGGGCCAGATCTGGTTGAAAGAATTCTCTGGCTTGCTTGTAAACGTCATTTCAGAAGTTAAGTTGGTGTATTGGGGCTCAATCAATTACACTCAAAATAGTTTTTAAAACTTTCAACATTTGAGTTGTCTTAGACTACACTTGTTCTACCATAGGGATGCTTTTATAGATGTATGATCAAATTCCCATAATGTTCACTTTATATACACTTTCTCTTGAGTTGTATCTTTATAATGGTACATTCGAGGTTTTTCTATTGTACATTTCAACCAGACTTGGCCCATCAGTGTTAAAAGGAATATCCCTACATGCCCTACCAATGGGATGTCTTAGAATTTTGTACATTGAGAATGGTGGGTTCTGTTTGAACTGGTAACATGTACTACAAAGTCCCTGCTGTGGCAATATCTATAATTATGCAAACTGTTCTTTTTAAAATGCGTCTTGCAACTGTTTAGCTTCAGACTGTGTTCTACATGCTGCTTCACTTACTGTGAGAAATGCACATAGTTCACTTTTATTACAGCAATAATCAAAGCAATAATTGTTCTATATGCTGTGACAGGTGTTAAATCAGGTACAATGTGTTTACCACTGAACTGTGGAGGTGCAACTACTGCTTTTATTTAATGGGGTTTTGTGCATGCACATACATCCCCCTATTCTGTAGGTGTGCCTTTTAAAAGTCATTTGTCATTACAACTTTATTGAATTGCTGTTAACATTTGTCCTTGTCTTAGAATATGTTGAATGTAATTAAACTTAAATAAACTAATCTTTTCAAATCTGCATGTTGTCACTGAAACATGACTGGGAGGGTGCAATTTTATGCAACTGTGACTTGCCAAATAAACTCTGGTTTTAACCTTTACACTGCTTGATGGGTGGGATATGTGATCCCTAGTGCAAACCTATTAAAGTGCTAACGTGAGCTGATGCATCTGAAGATCAGGAAATGATTAACGAATGTCGAAATGGACTAAAATGACCCCAAGCATTGTGAGTGGACTCGCTAAGAAAACCTCAGCCAATGTTCAAACAAAGGGACATGGTTCTGTCCTTGTTTTGAGTCCATCTGGCTTGGAAAAGGCTCATGAAGGGAAGAGACCATAATTGGCAAATATTTTCACGTCCTGCTCAAATCTTCTGCCTGCCAAAGGTAACAATCAGGGAGGGGGAAAGTGCTTTTTCTCATTCACCATCGCTAACTGGGTTTCCTGGAGTATTTATGTAGTTTGTTTTAGAGCTTGGTGCATGATAGAATTCCCTGTTTAAAGGGTACAAAACTGAATTTTAAATGACCCAAAAGTGAAAAGTTTCTATTTAGTTTTCTGGCAGACTAATTGGGAAATCATGCACAATAATTCCAAACAAAAGCCTTTCAAAATGTTTCAAAGCTACACTGTTCAATGAGGGGGGTGGGAGGAAAAACACTCCTGTTATAAAGGGACTGCAATTTGTGTGGTGTCAACATGTGTTCAATCTGTGAAATGTGATATTTTTAGTGGTATCGCATGTGGAAGTCTCCTAGGTCCAAAGGGAGCTCCCCCTCCAAGCGCCAAGTGGAAAACGGATCAATATTGTGCACCTCTCAGCCAAACAAGGCCTCAGAATCTTTTGACCTCATTTCAAATGAGGACATGGCCTGGCTGGAAGTCACCTGATTCTTCTGGTCATTTGGGTTTCATGCTTCAATCATGCTTTATTTATCTAGACTCCTTTGAGAAGCATTCACTTTCAAGTGCTTCAGTAGAAATGACAGAAAAGGTAGCTAATGTAAATTAAAAACTGATAAAGGGGATAGCTCTGTGCAAAACAAAAAAAAAAAAATCCAAATTTAACACGAGGATTTGAAATCACACACACAAACTTGCATGCTAATTGGAAGAAAAGACTGAAGGGACATTTGCAGCACAGAAACAGGCAGATGTATCAAAACATTTTATAGAAGTGATAAAACCAGTTGAAAATGTAGGCTTAAAAGATTAGCTTTGAAGTTTTTTTTTTTAAGTCCTGACTAATAAAGTACAAATGAATGAAATGTCACAAGTGACAAGATCTCAATGCAAGTTAAAAAACAAAAAACAAAACTCTTCTACATGAATGCTGATTCTGTATGTGGATCAATCCCCCCACTCACCCCAGGCTGGTGCTAATGTGGCAGGTGGTTGGGTTGTCTTTCCACAGCTAACGGTAAATTGTACAAGGATTACAGCTGACATTTGCATTCACTTTCTCTCAGCTATATTTATACATCTGTCATACAGACCTCTTAGGTCCTTGTCAATGCACTGGTTAATCTCAGAGCAGTTAATAAAGGAGTCTTCCCATCTCTCCCCTTTTCCCCCTTCTTTACATTCAGATTTAGATTCATAAGAGGGAACAAAGCCTTCAGATCAACACCCTAAAATGATTTTTCAGCTGTTGTGCGTCCCTGTCATCGGTATCCATGTGCCGTGGAGCATAAATAGTGCATCACATGCAAATGGAGCTATTTGAGACTATGGTTTACAATTATTGTGTAAGTGAATCCTCCAAATGGCATCTAATAAAATGTGAATGCCTGTGGATGAGAAAAAAACAGAACTGATTCAGTTAGCTTTGATCAAATCAAACGTAAATTCAGCAATACTGTTTTCTGAATTTTTTTTTAGAAAACTCTGGAATATTTTACCAATGCTTTCAGTAAGATGAGAAACTGTTTTCTCAAATTTTATCCAAAATTGTATCAATGTTGACCTGATGCACAATTTGCCTAAGCTCTCTATGTTGGTATTTAGTATTCACCTTTGTCTTCCCTTAACCGATCCAGTTATTTACTAACAGGAATCTGCCTTAAATTATTTGTTTCACAGTCCATGACTAAACTCAACTCCCAAACTAGTTATTGGCGTACTTACTACGTTTGATTTTTATGTCAGCTCCATCGATTTTAAGGTGCATGGCTTGAAAACCTGCATTACTGGCCATCCACATATCCTTGATCAAACAAATCTGAGTTTTCCAAACCGTCGTAAAGTTTTTTCCACCTTTACAATGACAGTCATTGTAACAGAGAGACCATACTGGTTGGTTCAAGTTGATGTGTGTCAGTGACACGACCTGCACTGTGCAAAATTTGCCAAAACCCAAAGCGCATGCATAAACATCAGAACATTTTGTCCCATGTTTTGTCCACAGATGACTGATACACCCTCTCTCCATTGTCTGATAAAGGCCACTGGAAATGTAGCATGAATGCAGGTTAACTCAACAAAATATAACATTTTATTATGAGAATGATCAGTTCTCATCTTTCCAGTGGTCTGCTTTTACTACAGAAAAACAATAAATGAGAGGGAAAAAAAAACCATTTGGCATAAACTTTGAATATGAATTGCTCCTCTATGTTTTCAGAGTCTAATATTGTTCCCTCAGAGAAGCTCTCTCTTCTAGTGAGGCTATAATGTATCAGTCCAGCTTGGACTGCTATGTGTGAAATTCTCTTTCTCTTATATATAAGACCACTGGATCTTCTTACGCTCAGTAAAAACCAGGCTGCTGCTTTTCTCTTGATCTTTGACCTAGACAGATTGTGTAATACTGTCAGAGAGACTCCCTGTATCTGTGAGTGCTCATGTTCATTTGGACTTTACTTTGTCATTGCAATATCTTGCCTTTGGTCCCCCCGCCCCCCCCCAAAAAAAAACAAACAAACAAAAAAAAAAACCCTGCTGCTGTCTCTTTCAGTCCCCCTTTTTTTCTTATCCATCCTACTTTCTAAAGCTGCACGTTGGTGTTTTAAGACATGAATAATTTTCTTCCAGGTTACAAAAACATAGTAAAACCCATAAAATTATATTTTATTTGCTATTTTTACAATGCTTCCTTTGGAAAAATGAGGAAGATCGCTGTTGTAATTCATGTCATTGATAGGGAAGTGCTACACGTGGAGGCTATTAATACAACATGCCAGTTCTCATTCCTATTTCATTCTAAGGGATCACACAGTGACCTTCACTGGAGACAGTCAACCCTGCTGACAGTGCTACATGACCAGATGGGAAGGAGTAATGAGTGGGGCTTATGCTAAATGGAGGAAAAAAATGTTATATAAATTCATGAAAAACATTTAACATTTTTGTATTTAAGTCAATGTTTTTATTGCTAGATGACATATAAACCTTGACGCTGGTGTCTTTTGTCTGCCAACCGAGACCTCGCTGTGTTTCTTCATTATGGATGTCTGCACAGCGCCATAAAGTGTGATCTACACCATCTGCTCTGGCGAAGCTGCGAGCAAAATGAAAGCTCTTCTGGATGTGTGCCATAGCGGGACAGCTTCCACCAGTGAGGTCATCACTTACTGGCTTAGAGGACACTGCAGTTGTGGGCTGAATGGAGTTATGAGCGGCTCTGCAAATGCACAGTGCAGTAAGGATATGTGGGAGGAGATGGAGGGAACAGAGTGAGTGGGAGAGGAGAAAGAACAGGGAAGAGAGCTTGTAGCTGCATGCAGTATGCAAAAAAAAAAAAAAAAAAGCCTAGCAGAGCTATTGTGTATTGGTTTTCCAAACAATATCTTGTTCATAAATCTTTATGATAACCAAACAAAATTTCCGGTGCTTTCATCAGTCAGCCTACATCAATGGAAAAAAAACAAAACAAACAGAATCGATTTTGTGGAAGAAGAAAAAAAATGTTCATGAATAAGCTTCAGCTAAAACGTGTAGTAAATGTAATAATCTTTTATAATCCAATAGAAAATGAATCAGTAAAAGTGGCAATATATTGGTTTCTGTATGAAACAAACATTTATGATGAAACAAGATTGAACATACACTAAACCAGAAGAATGACATGCAGTTTGTTGGAGGCATTATTTAACAGAATGAAAATTAAACTTTAGTTCATCTACATTTCCGATGTAATAGGCTTAAAATCAAGTTGGAAAGACAATACTGCCCCCTGTCTGTGGTTTAGAAACACAATCACTGTTCTACATGGTCACGTTACAACTTCTTTAACAGTATTAGATTAGAATAAACAAAAGAAAAATACAAAACATTAACACACAGTTGTGTCTCAAGTATTATTAGGAACAATATGTGTTTTTTCTTACATGTCTGGTATGTTTTGAAAGAGTTTAATAGTGATGCACTCTGCAGGAAATGGAAGATAAACCAGTAAAAACAAACCATACCAGAACTAACACTTAAGGCGTTAGGTTTTCACGGTGATGCCATTCATTGCAAAAGAAACATTAAGCATAAACTGTTCCAACCAATGTACCCTGTATATCCAGTGTTTGTTACATAAATACTACTAGTATCAGTTTTCTGCAAGATGTTAGTCCCTACATGATTTTTCCTAATTCTGGGATCCCTGTGAGCCCTCTTGTTACTCTGGAATGGGACGGAAGAGCTGAGGCCGAGGCGTTTCTGTTTGGGCAGAAAAGGCAAGAAGACTTTTCAGGGGTCGCTTAAACAGGAACCTTTCTGAAGTGACCAAAGCACCGTAGCCTTGAGAATGGGAGAAGGCGTAGCCTGATCGCCGGGTGCTGACACGCCTCACTGGACGGCGAGGAGCAGGTGCTGGCGGCGCTTCCACTTGCGTCTTATATCTCACCTGTAGAAGAATTAAAAGCAATACGACTTTCTGTAAAAACACATCCTTTCTTAGGTTTGTTGTGGCTCATTAGGCTGTATTCATAACCACAGAATGCATAAACAATATTCGGTCTCGGGTGTTTTTCTCACCTTGTCATTGATAGTTGGACGAATCTGTATGAGGATGAAGCGCAGAGCCACCACAGGCAGCACGCAGAGAAGGGAAGTCAGGAATATGGTCAACCAGACATTTGGCTGATTTAAGGAATTCCTTACGGTTCCTAAAGTCAATGAAAGAAAAGCCAAGAAAAAAAAAATATATATCCTTAAGCATTACAAACTTAGCAGGTGGAAAAAAGCAGTTCCAATCAACCCTGTCTCATTTAGGCAAGATCTCAACAATTTTGTTACTTTCTGACGCGCTCTTGTTAAGTTATCTCAAATAACTTAAGTACTGGAAGTATTGAACTTGAGAATAGATACGAATAGATCGAAAGGTCTGGTATAGGAAGTACCAATATTTCAGTATCAATCCGCACATCACTAGTTGTGAAGTGGTAGAGTTGTTGAAGGTGCTGCAAAACTAAAGGTTAAGGCTCACAAATTCCAACCAAATGAATAATAATTTCGCCTACATAGTGGCTGAGTCACTGCTTTTAAATTTAGTGTCCATAAATCATAACTTTTGCATTACATTGTAATGACAACAAAAATAAGGGTGCAAAGAGTGATCAGACATTTAAAGTACAAGTAATATTCCATATTCCTGTTTTATACTTACTTGTAACTACATATATATTAAAACCAGTTCAGAATTTTTTATTTTATTTTGTTAGGAAATCTTGTCTATTATGACACCTTTTTTTTTTTTTACACACTTGAATTCTCATGTTTGCTTATAGTAAACTTCAAAGATCTCTTTGTCATGTCTTGAAAATATTTGTTGCTGATGAGAAAGAACATCATGAAAGACAACATATACAAATTCTTGAGGTTACTTTCTCATATGCAAACAGATGTACCAGAAGCTATTGTTATATGTGATATTTGTGCTAAATGTACTCACCAATGAAGGGGAAGACGGAGGTGAAGATCAGAAACATGCCATTGCTGTACATGGTGAACGTGATAGCTAAGTAGGCAAACAAGCTACCCCACACAAAAAACTGGTTTACGGTTGTCCAGGCATAGGTGTCAATACATAGCTGAAATATTAAAGTTGGAGTTGTTCAATCTTTTTTTTTTTACATGCATAGAAAATTATACAAGCATTACATTTAAAGAGCCATTTAAAAAAATGCTAGTTCTCACTAAACAGTTGTTGCCAAAGGTTTTGATTTAAGGAGATCTTGCTCAGTACAAACAACATAGCACTACTTTCCATTGACCATAGGTTGCAAAGACATTACAGAAAATATTTACAGGAAATCTGCAGGAAACAGGGGTTTCATTCCTGATTTAAAGCACCCAACTGTTTCTGCACATTCCACGTTTTCAGGGAGTTGGTTCTTGAGACTGAAGACAACAGACAAGAAATGCTGCCTCCATTTGTGTAAAAGACCTTCGGCCACAGCTGTGTCTTTTCCGTAACACTCATCCTTCAACTCTCATCATCATTTAGAATGTCCCGAGACAAGAACTGTTTTTTCTCACCTGAATGCTCACCACGACAAGCAGACAGGTTTGCGCCAGCAAAGCAAATGACTGGTAGTCTGCAAGATCTCTGCCGTCATCTCTGACTGTGTCGTGAATTGCTCCCCAGGGGATAAAGAAGAGGACCAGGGAGCAGTAGCAGCTGTGCACCATGCAGTGAACGAATGCTTTTTTACTGAAGTACATGTTGAGCTGGCCAGGAGAGTAGAGCTGAGGATACTCAAAACTCCAGCGGTCATTTACGTCCTGCAGAAAAGAGAAAAAAGGGTGTTAAACCTTGAATAAAATCATGGAATTTCTCACAGTTTTCAGGAAACTACTTATTTTCTATTTATTGTATACCTGGTCAAATAGGCCCAAACTGAGGATTGGGAGAGATGTGTAGACCAAGTTGTACAAAGTGATGAACCATTCATCATACACAGTCTAGCAAAGACATTTAAATCATTAGTAAACATTAGATTTATAGATCTTATATGGAGTCCATTTTTTGTAGAAAGACAGAATATGAACCTTAAAGCTATGCCTCAACACGTTTCACTTACCTGGGCAGAGAATCCACAAAAGAAGGCATACCAGAAGTGTACAAATGTGAAGGTGAAGTTTTTGTAAAAGAAATATTGTAGGAACTTGCACATGCGAAGGTACGACCAGCGCCCGTGCACCAGCAGGAGGCGCTGAAGGTAACGGAACTGGGCAAAGGAGAAATCACTGGAGAGAACTGCCTGCATACCCTCTTGACCGCTAATTCCTACACCAATATGAGCAGCTGAAAGACAAAAGAACAAGATAAATTATAAGATTTGCCATAGCCTTTTGGCACAACTGAAAATACAAATTTTACCCTTGATCATGCTGACATCATTAGCTCCATCTCCAATAGCCAGAGTGATGGCCTGCTTGTATTTCTTGACCAGCTCAACAACCTGGGCTTTCTGCAGAGGAGTGACCCTGCAGCAAATCACGGTCTGACACATGCATGCTGTTCTCAGCAACTCTAACTCCAAGTCCTTCTCCAGTGCAAAGGCCTAAAGATGAAACAGGAAGAGGACATACAGTTATACAGACTTAATTTTAGGGAGGTAAAGAGATCTAAAAATATGGCCATAATGACGTGTCTAGGACAGTGCAGTCCAGTCACTATCATGATCTCTGGTGAACTAAGTCTAAGCTAGTTAATGTTCTGCTAATATACACTCCACCGTCCAAGTCCCAAAGTAGCATTAAAGGATTAGATGAGTGCAGGCCCTTCGCCCTGACATCTGTGATCATGCAATCCTTTGAGCGACTGGTGTTGAACCCTCTGAAGAACGTTACAGGACCCCTGCTGGATACAGTGCAGTTTGCATCACAAGCAAACAGGTCAGCGGTTTATGCACTCAATTTGAGATAACACGTTTTCTTTCACCAACTTAACCACCCAGGAATGTACACCAGGATCCTTTTTGTGTCAACTCAGCCTTCAACATCATCAAGTAGAAACTGACCTAGAATGGCTATCAAACATCAAACATAGTTTGACACACTACTATTGACTTGGATGGTTTTAAACACATTTTCGGAGATTTAAAGACAAATAAAACAAAACTGTATATCTACCAAGCTGTGTCCATTTATTATCAGAGCATAATCCCCTTCAACTTGTTCATCCTGCACCGTCTCTGTTTTCTGAAGCCAGAACAGGCCTGCACGAGCTTTAGTCACCGATGGCTCCTCTGCTGATTCGGGACACATTTTCCTTCTGGCATACCTGGAAAAAGTTGTCTTATTTTACAAACAATTACTCAACAAAAACAATTCTGTTGGACTTCAATTTTGGGGGTATTTTGTGGTGTTTTTATCTTTAGAACAACAAGGTATAAAATTATGAAAATAACTTAATTTGCAGTGGTTCATTCAAACAATTTTTTGGAGTACAGGCTTAGTGGGGCTGAGACAACATGTTTAAATGTTACACACACTTCATTGCGATAGTAAGTTCAGGATTGACTTACTGGAGCTCCTGTTTGACCCCGTCAGGTGTATTGGCAGCCACAATAAAAACCTCCTTCATCTCCTCCCTTAGCATGTTGCAAGAGTAACCAATGTTTTCTGCTGTCTCTGTTTAAAGAATGACAATGAAAGTAAGTGTGGTATGAATAATTCCCCAGCTTTGGAAACTGTATAGGTGTTGAACATTTGTTCCGTTGTAGTTTATGACACATACCAGCAAAGTTTTACCAATCCTTAAATACTTGATGTAATTAGTTATATGTATTAGGGCTGAAACGATTCCTCGTTTTGAGTACCTCGATTATTAAAATATCTCCAGGAAATTTTATCTGCCTCGAAGCTTCGTTAAATTATGTTTTATTATTTAATGTTCCGACCGGGTTATTAATTGCGTTGCACAGCGCTCTCACTTCCGCCCGGGTTGTTGACGAAAGCTAAGTGCTAGCAGCATAACGTCCAATTTTCAAGTTCGACCTGGGAGGATTTTATTGTCGTTTTTCGGGGGAGCAATAAGCATCCTTAAAATGACGGGGACGATGCTTGGAGTACGGCAGCTTTTCTCCTCCAGGAGCTGCTGGTTCAGAGCGAACGGCGGGGACGAGCACGGCGGGATTATTTATACAGGTGAGCGGATACACTGAACACTGCGGGGTGCTGTGCTTTAGATGTAGCTTTACTGACTATCCCGAAAATATTTCAAATCATCCCGGTCGCAGCAAATGGAGACGTAGCGCATCGTGACGGTACATAGCTGGTAGATGTGTTTCTGTGTGCGACAAATGCAGCCAGGTGTCAAATCCCGTTGCTAACATGAACACAAAAGCTATAAATGGCTGGGAAAGGTGAGAGTTCATATATTAAATTGACTGAAGATGAATTCATAAACCGAAATCTGGAGTATAGACATTTTTTTATAAGCGTATATTTGTGAGCCTGCCTCTTTATAATTAAATTGAATATAATTTCTGATTTTTGTATAACTTTTCTTCAGGTTAACTTATAAAGTGAGCTATTATTGTTACAAGTTAATTTTCTAAACTACATAAAGGTTGTTGTTAGGGATGCTCAATTGTGAAAAATTGGACTAATGTCCAATATCCGATATCAACATTAATACTGCTGTTAGATTTACCAATGTTTTATTTAATCCTTTTTTTAAAAATCAGATTAATTGTAAGAATAATCGATAGATTACTCGATTGCTAAAATATTCGTTTACAACAGCTCTAATATGTAGCAACTCATACCTTGTTTATCGCCAGTCAGCACCCAGATTTTGATGTCTGCTTTAGCCAGCTGCTCAATAGTCTGTGGTACACCGTCTTGCAACTTGTCTTCAACAGCTGTCGCTCCCAAAAGCTGGAAACCAAAGGTTAATAGGAAGTGAGATCGTGATGGAAATTGGGTTTAGCCTTTTATTACAACTATTTAAACTATACTCTGGAGATGAACTAACAATCATGTCTTTCTCAATCTCTTCATAAAGTTGATCGAGTCTCTCCTCTCGTCCTTCCAGGGCTGTGCTGGCCTCATGGTGGCGCTGTGTCCACTCCTCCATGTAGTTCTCCTTCAAGTGCTTGTAGGCCAGAACAAGAGTGCGTAGCCCATCTCCTGCATATTCCTAGATTGTTTATAGAATTCAGAGGACTTAAAAAGAAGCAAAACATATAAGAAGTTCAAATAAGAATCACAAAAAATGCATAGCTTACATTTAGGTGTCCTGTAGTAACTTTCATCAACCTTTTACAAGAGTGGTCTAATCTTTCATAGATGATGGTGTCAGCACCTTTGCAGTAGAGCGTCATCTTCCCATCAGGGCCGCGTACTAAGAAAAATAACAAAAAATACTTGACAAAAATATAACAAAATACTCTGATTCTGATTAGTTCCTGACTTTAAAATGCAGCTGCTGAACGCTACATAATACTATCTTACATAGAGGTGGTAAATGCAGGAAATATATTTTCTGTACATAAAAATTTGACAATTTTCTCTGACCTATTACTGACATCCTCTTCCGTACATTATTAAAGTCCAGAACAGCCAGAAGTTCGTATGTGACTTTCTCGCCCATTTCCATGATGGTGATAGTCTCGGGTGTGCGAGAGCGGAACACAAATCCAAAGTTCCTTGCTGCGGTGACCAGAGCGCCCTCATCAGGAGACTGCGCCTGGTAGTTTAGCTCACCTACCAGGTTGTTAAGGAGACAAGACCGGAAACTTTGTGAGGAGAGAGGCCAAATAAAATTAATAAATAAATAAAAGTTCTATATTTTAAAATTATACTTGACTCCACTCATTCTGTAAAGATTATAATCATATTAAAGGCTTCTCTCACTAAATATCAATTTCATGGTGCACTGTCAGGTCATTTATTCTACCAGATAAGTTACTAAAAGATTTAAAGGATTCATGTCACACAAATGTTTATATGTGTTTCTTCTCTTTAGACCCCTTTTTAAATGTCTTTAATATTGACCTCAAGGAATTTCTCCTTTTAAAAAATAGTGCTGTTTATAAAAACTGTGATAATCTGACCCTCTTTCTTTTCTTCAGGCATGACAGTGTGGCACAGAGCCAGCAGGCGGAAGAAGGCCTGAGCTTCAGGGTTTCCCTCTCTCACAGTCTCCACTAGATTATAATCATGGAAGTCAAACTTCGGATCTGCCAGCTTGTTCCAGGAGAAGTCCACTTTTTGTGTTTTCTACACACAAAAAAAGGTATAATGAGGCAATATTGTTAGATCCTGTTAAATAAATTAATGAAGAAACACTGGAATGTGCCTACTTGCCTCCGTTATTTCAACTCTTTGTCCAGAAAAATCATACAGCTCCCCTAAATAAGAGAGACATACTGTATGTTAAAGAATCAGACATCCAGCCAACCCGAGTGTGACTTTGGTGTTTATTCAAACTGCCTACCATAGTTTTTTCCATTGATGGAGCACTTGTTGAATGTCATGATGTTCTGTGTCAGAGTGCCAGTCTTGTCACTGAAGATGTATTTAATCTGGCCTAACTCCTCGTTGAGTGTGGTGGTCCTGGCCTGAGCGGGAGTGTCGTTCTTGGGATAATACATCTTCCTGTCCCAGTTTATGAAGAAGCTGTTCCCAAGACGGATAACCTCCACACTGACATTCATGCACAACCAGATGTTAAAATCCCAGACGCAGAAACGGAAAAGTATAATAAGGACTAAATTCACTACGTGTTTCTGTTTGACTCTCTTTCTGTTTTAAAGTGTACCTGACATAGAGGGAAATGGGCACCACTGCGTTGAGGACAATGACATAGGACCAGAAGGAGAGGAAGGATGAGAGAGCAGCATTAACACCCGGTTCCCGTGGAAGGAACACAGTGAACACGGAGCCCTCCTTCACCTCCCAGACCGCATTGCCGATGGCCAGAATGAAGCACAAGGTAAACAGGAAACCAAAGATCTAGTGAAGTAGACACATTGCTAAACTTATTATTGTAAAAAAAGAAAAAAAAAACATGCACAGCTCACATAGATAAAAAAAAATACTTTCAACTTGACAATAACAAAATCAGAAGTATAATTGGACGTATTCTCATACTAACTTCATTTCAAAGTGTTGAGAAGTCATATTACTATTTCAGACATACTCTGCTGATGTTAGCTGTTTTTTGGTAAATGCATAGTGGCACAGAAATACAATAGCTTCAGTGTATTTGTGTGTGCAGACACTTACACACAACACAAGGATGTTCATCAGATGATCAATGCTGGTGCGCTTGAATTTTGTCTTTCCACTGTTTTGCATTAGCTTGGTGTCAGGACCTAAGAACATTCTCAGTTAGGATCAGACATGCACATGATTCTGCAGAGGAAGTCCAATCCTTTTTTTGCTAGTAATTTTATGTTTTTGTTAAATATAGAATAACATTACCATTTTTTTTGTGTGTGTGTTTTGTTTTTTATTACTGGTTTCTAATGAGAACACAACTGTCAAAAACATGCATTGATTGATCTGCTCAGCACTTGATGACGTTACTTGTTTCCATATTTCCAAAGTACAAAGATAGGTCAGTACACATTTAATTATTTAGTACTCAAACATAAATAATAATAACAAAACATGCCTTGAATTATTGCTACCTGAATTTTTACCTTAATTGGTTCCTCAAAAGCACATGAGCATTCCAGTATAGCATTAGTGCCCTCTGGTGGGCCCATGTAGACTTGACGAGTAAGAGAAGAGATTTGGTTTCTTTTCCCCACATTGAGATTGCCAAGATTCTCTTATCTTGAACAGCTAAGCTCAAACAAGTGTATCTCTCAGCGAAATGAGACACTACACAACAAGCCCTTCTTCACTTGAGGAATTTTGACTTTGCATAGTAGGACAAGCAGGTGTGTCAATGAGGGCTGCATTTCAGTAGATTTACCTCCAAAGATGACCAGACCGAAGCACCACTCTGTGTTTCTCAGAGTGCATCCTCTCAGCAGTATCTTATCATTGTCCAAGCCATAATTCTGTCCATTCACGGTCAAGGTTCCCTTGAATTTGTCTAAGCGATTGTTTGGAGGCTCACATCGCACTTCACCTGAAAACCATAGGTCTCATCATTATGTTGTACACAACGGTTATCAATCAAAAAGGCCCATCATAAATACTCTCACAGGTATGCTAAGTGAGGTTTATGTTTTTTTTTTGGTTTGTTTTTTTATAGCTGCTAAGCTAACATTTATATAATTAGCATTGCTCCAAATTCCAGGAAAACCCTAATAATTTGGTCTGCATCTTGAAGAAGAAAGTTCATTTCTCCTTTTATTGATCTTGCTTTATTCTCTTTAAAATGTAGGTCAGATTTATACATAGTACATCATTGTTGATTTCTTTTTTTTTCTTTTTTTTTGCCTTGATATTTGTTCTGAATCTTGAATTCATGATTACATGAGGTCATTTCTTACCTTTGAAGGCAGAAAGAGCTTCAATGGAGTCTCCCATCTCTCCTGTGAGAGTCAAGGCTTGTTTCACTTTCAGGTTTGTTTCACTGGGGATCACCGATATGGGATGTAAGAAGTTTGCAACTAAAGGGAAATCATATAATCTGTGAAAGGAAAGCAGCTTGCACCATACTCACCCATCTAACTCAGCCGTTTCCACATAGACTAGATTGAGAGGTTCACTGCTGGACAGCAACAGGAGGTCTGCCTGAAAGATAATAGTCTTTATGAATGCTTTTATTGAAACTTAATATAAAAGTTCAGTTGACATTAATAAAGTCAGTATTGTAGGGTGAGTGACATGGGGTAGCTTTTTCTAAAAATTAAAAATCTATTTTCCAGGTTTGATTAAGCCAATACTTACTGTAACAAACTGATTGCTCTCGAGTTTAACTATGTCCCCAACCTGAACATTCATCCATTTTTCATTTTTCAGTCTGTAAAGAAAAAGCAAAACGAATTCAAAAAGGTACTGAACATGTCCCGTTTAATAAATACT
Source organism: Poecilia formosa (assembly GCF_000485575.1). Lineage (NCBI taxonomy): Eukaryota > Metazoa > Chordata > Actinopteri > Cyprinodontiformes > Poeciliidae > Poecilia > Poecilia formosa. The sequence goes on from NW_006800068.1 coordinate 1,568,365, forward strand.
TCCTCATAAACTGTAAATAATTAACACATCTGTAATCTAATGTTTGACTATTAAAATGACTCACACTCCATCGATGAGGACGTTCACCATGCGGTTGTTCACTTGCCGATCACTTTTGTGTCTGTTCTGTTCAGTTGGCAGAAAAAAATGAAATATTTGCTCAGATGTTTGTTCTTTCATCTTTGAGCAGGTTAGGGTTAGAACGATCTTTTAAACTGGAATGCTTTTATCTTACTATGTCATCATTGGCATCTTTGACCGCTGTCATGGACAGCACCAAAATTAACGGCAGAGCTGTGGTGAACCAGGACAGAGAGGATATTTGTGGGATTAACTGTGAATACAGGAAACGAGGCAGAGTTAGTACTTTGCTCCATTTACAACAAATGTAAAACGCTAAGAGAAAATGTGAAATGTATTAACTTGAAATGAAAAAAAAAGTTTCACTCACAAAACGATCAATTTATGCTTATGTTAGGAAATGTTTCTTTGAAAATACAGAAACTAATTTGTATCAATAATCAGTGGCGTACTGACATTTAATGATAAAGTCTGATGTTGAAATGCAGAGATAGAGAAAGGGGAAAAAGGTACCTGAAGGATGAGGAGGAAGAGGAAGTAGGCATTAGCCAGCCTCCTGAACTGCTCAAACAAATTAAGAGGCAGAAAGGTGATTATGTTGTACTTGGAGGTCCGGATGGCATTGTTCTGAGAAAGAGGAAGTGACATAATAGTCAGTTAATCAGAAAATACCTACAGCGCATATCATAGTATATGAATACTTAGGACTTTTCAAAAGTATTTATGCCCTACTAACCTTTAACATTTTGCTACAACCATAAACCTTTTTGACATTTTATGCAGCAAACAGACACAAAACAGTGGATAATTGTGGACTGCAAGGAATATGTGGTTTTTACTTTTTGTGTGTGTGGGGGTTACTACTCATGTGCTTGAGCCTTTGCAAATAATATGTAGCTATGTCATATTGGGTAGAGAAAATCAGAATAACTTTTTTTCCCCGTTGGATTTAGGTCTGGTCTTTAACTGAGCCACTGTAATACCCGAGTACACTAAATTGTTTCATCCTAGCTCTGGCTGTTTATCATCCTTGTCATGCAAAAAAATTAACGTCCGTTTCAGTCTCAAGAGTTTTGTAATCTTTAGCAGCTTTTCTTCCAGGTTTGCCCTTATTTTCCCAGTGTGTGCAGATTGAAATGCAGGGTTATTATTCCATTAACTATTGAATTCCATTAAGCGGGATCAGATTAAAGTGAGGCTGACTTTATATTTCTAAATGGACCGGTAAAGTCCACCAGAAGATGTGATTTTATGAAGATAAACTGAGAAATCTGCGTTGCAGCTAAAAAAATTTGAATTAAATGTTAAAGGTGTAAATCCTTCCAGTAGTGGGGACTTACAGCGTAGTTATAAGACAAGTTGGAAGGTCTGTCATTGGCTCGAACATATCTCTCCTCCTCTGAGAAAAACATGAGCAACAGTGGGATTAAGGTGCTTAACAGCAGCAGCAGGAAGACAAATGCTAATTTTAATCTCAGCTGACAGAAATTTACTATGTATATCAAAAGCCTTATTGCAATGATGAATACTTAATTGACATGTAATACAAAAGTAGACCGTACCTTGCTTTTTCTCTTTTACACACAAGCTGCCAAAATGTGACTGTCCCATCTTTAGCTCAGATTTCCATTATTTACCCCTAAAAAAAGCACAAGTATTTACATCAATATAATTGAGTCATCAATATATCTGAGGCGTCTGCAGTTTTGGAAGTGACCGATTGCTCTACTTCTTCTTTAAGAACGATAGAAAAATTAACATTTGAATTCTTACCATGGAGGGTGGAGTAGCAATGCCCTAGATGTACCATACAACAGTTCAATTGAAAATAAAAACCTTCATTGTCTTCAGTTAAATAGAAAGAGCAATAACTATAACTTGGACATAACTTTCATCACTTTCTCTTGATCTTTCTACTTCTCAGAAAAATTAATGCTAACTCAAACCCAATCTCATGTTTTATACGTTATATGACTCAAACAATTCAGGATGACGACTTATCACAATATATGGCATCAATGTTTTTCTAGAGTTATAAACTAATTAAATTCACTGTCTTACCTCGAGGAAAAAATGTGGATTTCCTTTCAGACCTGTGCACATGGGCACTGGGTCAAACAAAGATGAGGAAGTGTCTCAGGTCTCCACCCTCCCTTTGCTTGTGTCTGGCACCAAATTGGCTCCACACGGTAAAAGTCGTTTTATTGACCCTCTGGCAAAATCTAAGTTGGTGCGGTTAACTGCTGAGATGCTAAAGAGGTCGATAGAAGCACCTTATGAGTTAGACGAGCAACGAACCAGAATCCTTCTGCCCCTAGCAGCTCAGGCCTAGAGCAAACAATGCAGCGATCTTTGGACCAGGATGGTGAGTCAGTGAAAAGGCAGTAACAGAAGGGAAAGAGTGAAGTGCTGTGGCCAATCAGAGCCAACACCTCGCTTGCAGTCAGGTGTGTTATTCACCCTTTGAACGACACGCATGCTGTAATGAACTACTTTTACAACAAACTTCAACGGTTTAAATACTTTTCTCTGAAAACAGTGTTAAAAACTAAATATATCTAAACACTTTCTAAAAAAACCCCACATTATTAAGAAGCTCTTTAGCAGTTAACAATGCTCCTTCATTATCCCATTTAAAACTGTTCTCCAGAGCGTTGGACTAAGAAGTATTTTCCATGATAAGCTCAACAGGTGTGCACTTCCTCCAGGTGTTTGCTAATAGCTGCTGCTGCTAGTCTGGAGGAGCTTGTTTGAAAAAGGTGTGGGGGAAGGGTTGTCTGTGAGGCAGAAGCTGTGTTAAATAGGCAGCGTTTGTGTGAGGAAGTGTTTCTACCCGTGAGCGGTTGCCACAGGAGATTCAAGAATTAATCACCCAAAATGTAGGCTGTATTTGACAAACTGGTGCATTTTAAGCATTAACTATATTCTTAAATAGGGTTGTATAGGTTATAGAATTTACTCGCTTTCTGAAATCTGAAAAGTGAAACGTGGAGGCACGGAGCTAGAAGAAAATTAATTTCATTAGCCTGTCTGTAGCTCATTTAAGTCAGATAGTGGCATTTTTCATTCTCGTTTAGTATGTGAAATATTATAACTTCCTCTGACTGCGTTTTAATTCAGTCGTTTTGATATTAGACTTTTTTTCGTTGCACTTTAAGCTTAGTTTGTTTATTTTATGAGGATGCATTCATTTTATTTGCTGAGACCTGAAAAGTAATAAAAATTAAAAGTTCTTAAGATGCCAGGGTTCAACCTCGTCTGTCCTTTCACACTTTGCAAATAATAAATTGTTCACAATATTTGTTTCATGAAATTAAGATTTAATTATGTAATTTCCTGTCTCAAAATGTGTCAAAATTCACAAACATAAAGTGGTAGAATATAGTTTTCTTCTAAGCTTCGTGCACGTTAAATAAATCCGATTTGTTCAATATTTGTTGTTTCATCTTTATTAGATATCCGATTTGGATCTTGGATATGTACTTTGAGAACGTATGGGGAGAATCAAAGTTCTAGTGATCAATAAATGGCCACTAGATGTCAGGCATATGCAAACATGTTATTGGGAGAGCTGGGAAACTTCTCCAAAACTTGTATAACAACTGCGTGAGATGGCGAAATAACACTGAACAACCTCTCCCACTAGAGGTCATGGCAAAACGTGGGTTTTTTCAATAAAAAACCCACTAATATTAGAAACAAAGTCTTTGTATTCAAAATTGTATATTTTTTTCCCTCGAGTCAGTTCTGCTACTACATCTCAGATAGAAACTTTTTTACAGATATCAGCTTTTTTTTTTTTTTTTTTCCTTTCCTAACAACACAATTAACTTATTCAGGACAATACACAGAAGTTTAATCCCTGATGGGAACACCCATTGCTTCTCGCAACACAACATAACACGGCCCACCCATTTTTCTCTGACTTGAACTCCATTGTTCCAAAGTTAATGTCAGCCATTACCACGGGTGCTTTGGCTCTCTCTGGCTCCCATCAGGCCGTCAGGGCTCGTCTGTTCCAAGAATAGATGGATTGCCCCGTAAACGTGGCAGAACTGAGTTGGACGAGGGGAACTGCATTTAGTTCCAGCTTTCGATGTATTTTCTATTTGTGGAACTGGCCTTTGTTTTTCACTACGGTGCTGGTGGAATGTTTATTTATACTTTTAAATATCAGAATTCTGTTTTTTTTTTTTTTTTTTCCTCTCTCAGTTTCTCCATTTCTCCCAGTGGAGTATTTTGTTCCTACCTCCTTGCATGTGCTCCTGCTGTCAGTACTCTCAGGAAATCAGGTCCACACCATTGCTTAATCTCGCAAGTTGCATATTATTTTTTTGCTTGCAGCATGAGTTTTTTTTATATTTTCAGATGTCTTCTGCCATTTTCCTCTACAGCTAAATAATTATCTTTATCACCCCATTTCTTAAATTATCAGTTTTTTCTCACCTTTTGCCTTTTTAACCCTGTTGTTAGACAAATGAACTGACTCTTACATAACAGGATGTGTTTGAGCCAGACGGCTTTTATTCACGCTGCAAACCTCCATGTGTCTAACTTGTTTTTAACAGTGCAGTTTTGTGTGGTTTCTGTCCTTACTTATAAACAGTTATCCAGATAGCATGGGAAAACTATGCCAGATGGCATACAGTTCAGTGTTTGGAGTTCACATCTGAAGTTGTCCCCAGTGCATGTGAAACGGGCCCCAAAGTTCCGAATGCATATAAAGCCACAAAACCCTGCAGCGCCTGACACGTGCTCTTTGCAGTTTGATGACCAATATCACACCTAATAAAGCCGTCAGTTTGGCTTTCCTCCAGAAAGGTGACGACAGCGATAAAAGGCTTGAATGTTTGGGAACCGTGTCAGAGGGAAGTGTAATGTTGCAGGTCTTCAGATTATCGTCACGCGGAAACAGTTCTCGTCGTAGTTAACAGAATTCTGTGAATTTTCTTCAGTTTTAGCAAGTAAATGGTAGTTGAACAATTAGTCTCTGTCCCACTCTCATGATATTTGAAAGGGATCTCGACACAAGGGAATTAAAATAAATTAAAAACTTAAACTGTTACTTTATTCTTTAATGTATTCAAAATGTGTACTTTCACTGGGAGTCAACACACTCATAAAAAGTACACAACAGGCACATAGCTGTGTCCAGCATATTGAAGACCTGAACAAAAACGTCATGAAAAATAACCCACACCAAGCAAAGAATTAAATTAATAAAACACAAGCCAGGCAAATGTTATGTAACTTGAATAAACATATTCAAGTTACAGGGCAACCAGCTGCTTTCAGGACTCACCTAATGGGTATAATTTCATCTTAGTAAAAATACACATGTACTATAAAAACCCCAGAAATCTCTTTGAGGACATTTATGAACTTACAACATTACGAAGATCAGGAATCACACCAATTAAACATATCAAGAGGCTTAATTACTTTTGTAGAAAAAAAAAACAACAACTTGACATTCTCACAAAATACATAAAATGAAATGATCAGTTTCCCAGTGTTTGAGTAACTTTGTTTTTTTACAAAACATTTTTACTCTTTTTTTGTGGGGGGGGAGGTAATTTCTTGGATGGCTAACTTGTACATCTGCTTTATCAGTATTGTTTGAAAGGATTCTGAGTTTTGCTGCTTAAGCTTAGATAAAAACAAAATAATTCAGAAAGGAATATTCTGAGACAGTCATGTGACCTAGACATAGCCTGTAGAGAACAATAGGGTGGTAAAAGTAGCCATACAACAAAATTTATTTTTAAACAAATTGGCCATTCTCTGTGGAGCAGTACTGCAATGACACAATGTGTGCAGGGTTAGATGAAATCCTACATCCATCATGGGAGGAGAAGTGGAGGTGGCAGAGAAAAATACGTACCGTGGAGTTCATGTGGACAGCAGACTGGACTGAAGACCCAATAGTGAAGCGTCTACATGAAAAGACGAAGCAGGCCGTACCTTTTGAGGAAGTCAAGAAACTTCAAGACTTGCACCAAGAAGCTACATAAAAAAGAAAGTATTTTTGAATAAAATTCTATTAAATTGAACTGCCATTGATAATCTGTTTTGGTTTATGCTTAATAAAAATCATACTAATATCTCTGCACAGTGCTCCAACTGTTTGACCTTATCTCTTTGCGCCACTGCTATTGTGTCGTCTGCTAATTTACAATCCGTTTTTCTCACGCATCTCATCTGTTTGCAGTGTGAACCGCAGTGGACCGGGCACCCAACCCTGAGGGGTCCCAGATGTCGCCATGATGGATTTGGAGATGTTATTTCAAGTAAGGAATGATTGTGCTTTCACAGTAGCAAAGTTCAGAATCAAGAGACAAGAAGCAGTGTTCAGACTAAAAGAAAAGTGTCAAAGCAACCTTTAGTCGTCAGTGATGTGCTTTCTCAGCATTAGTGTGCTGTTTTTTTTCTTTCACCGCATGTAGATGACTGGTTTTCTGTAGTTTTGTGGGAACAGGTTGTGCAGTGAAAGGTCAAATAATTTTATAATCTGCTCTCACAAAGAACCTATTCTGTATCATTCACACACACATGCATATATGTGCTCTCATTTCCTGTGAGGCTTTGACAGCCTTTGGTATTTGAACAGATGTGGGCAGACTAAGTGTGGGTATATCTCCCCTCCTTTCTGACCCGAAGGTGCACTTCCTGCTCCGAAAGCTAACACCCAGAGAGAACAATCATAGTCTGTACCTTCTGAACACACACTCACACACACACACAGCGTGCCCAAACACCGGCAGTCAATGTCGCATATTGGGCCGCTATGTGCAAGCCATAAACACACGCTAAAACAATCTTTTACAAAGGAGTTACTGTGTGTAAATCTTTCATGAGGTGGAAGTCGGAGGGAATCAGAATTACTCTCCCAAGATGCTCACCTCACATTTCATTATGCAATATTCTTTTTTTTATTAGCTATCTGTGGGTCTTCTGTTGTGCTTTGTGGTTTTGAACTCAAATATAGAGACAAAAACACCTCAAGTTTGTGCTCATATTTATGTTGGCTTTTGTTAAATGTCAAGGGAAGTTCTTAGTGGCTGACATGGTTCAGCTCGCTTCTACCTTAAACAGAAGCAAATTGTACTGTGCCGGCCAAGAGAGTAAAGAAAACTGAAGCAAGGGAGGCGGCACCGATTTGAAAAAAACACCTAGCCAGGTCAAAGAAGCTTTCTCCCTCCTCCTGATTAGCCACTCTTAACATTTTACAAATGTGCTGCTGAAATCACTACGACATGCTATTGAGTCAATGAAGAGTCAGCTATATGAATGGCCTAGTCAAAACATTTTCCTTGAGATTTTTTTAGTTTTGTAAAGCCATTTTGCCCCCCAAAATTCAGAATCAGTAACTACATCAAAAAAGGGCATTCTACAAAGTATTGACACATGGTGGACACAGGCATTTGTATGCCACACTTTAAGATTTTGTTTTCAAGATATTTCTATAATATATAACAATAAGGGATATTTTTATTGCTTAAATTTTATATTAAATGTATTGAACTTCAAAGTTGTAATGTGAAACAATGTGAGATGTTAAATCCTAACGTTTTCCTCCATAAATGACTCCACGTGTTTGTGTTTTGAGGATGGAAAGGATAAAGAGAAGAATATAAGCAAGCACACTTGAGGTTACAGCATGTGGATTGGTGGCCCCCAGAAAGAGTGTGAGCCGAGCAGACATGAAGAAAAAACGAAAAAAACTTTAAAAGAAAACAACATATAATGCAAAAGATAAGTTTGATAATGGAGACAAAAACAAAGACGAATATGAAAGAATGAAAGAAAACCACAAGCAGCAGGAAAATAACAGAGAGGTCATGGACTGTAAAATAAAACTGGCAGTTGAGGGAATTTAAATGTCTGGTCCAACAACAACAGCAGGGTAAAAAAAAATTAACAGCATAAAGATATTAGCAGAAGAAGAAGCAGGGGGGAAAATGACTGCAGCAGGATACAGGCCGATCTTGGAAGAAGACTTGTTAGAGACTACAGAGGAACGGATCAAAGGGATGTTCCTGGCATTGCTTTCAGTCTCATGAAAGCAGATGTAACTTTTCAGTAAGAGAAAAAACATCTTGTTTCTTAATGTGAATTAAGCAACTGTGCACATTTCTTTTTCAACCTGTTGTGTTAGTCAGAGAGCAAATGTCTGTCAAAACCAAACTTAAATGCTTGAGCCTCAAAGACGACACGCTACATCACAGGAGGAACCAATATTCTGCTTCTTTAACTGATTTAACTACCTTATTTTCCGGTGTTTCGCTAATTGCCACTGGTTTATTGGATCTTCAAGTTCAACTTCAAATTAAGGCAGTTTCAAACAGTTGTAGCAAAGTATTTCTATAAAATGCTTAAGACATTATTTATAAAAGGCAGAACGTTGACAGGAAAATGGCTGATTCCATTAAGTGCTTTCAAATTCAGATTATTGAAGTCAGTTATTCAAGTATTTCACACTTGTTTAATTTACTAATTAAGAATCCATTTTTGTATCACATCGTGTTTTTTTGCGTGTTCACCTGGTGTTTCAGTTGTGTCATTTTATCAGTTGTGTTACACTATTCTGTCTTTCTTGCAAATTTTCTGATCTCATTTGTTAAAATACTTTGCAGTTTCTCAAATGTAGGATAAGTTAGCTTGAATGTTGCTTGAATGGTAAAATGATTTACGTTTCAACGAATGCAAACATTTCAGTTAAAAAGGAAACAACTTCTTTCATTACATATTATAGTATGTAACTATTTCTTAAATATTAGTATACTTAAGTGATCTAAAGATCTTTGCTGTCAAGTAGGAAGAGGAGGCCATGAATTAATCCTGCAAGTACTTCAGAAATATAATTTCAGTGTGACACTAATGCTGTGGCTCAATAAAGACGCAGTGACTCATCCTGACTGTGATGTACAATTTATGTATATTTCATATCTATACCACTGGACATTATAGTTCCCAAAATAGTAAATTGCTACACCAAAGACCCACAGACTCCAGAAAATGGGACAAAAGGAAAAATAATTAAAATTCAGCTGACTGCTTTTCATATTTTGTTCAAATAATAATGTCAAAACATTAAAAAAAATACAGTGTACTTCTTGGATAACAGACTATTTTTCTGTGGCAAGCACGCTCAGATTAATTGCATTGTGAAACATTCCTCCACAAACACTCTAATAAAGTCTCCAACAATAAAACAAGGCTGTATACAGCTCAGCTGAAGGCTATGTTAATGACATTAACAGAGTGTTTGCTAGAAGAAGCTGATTTATACAGACAATGCCCGTGTGTTTGCACATGCTTGAGTGCATGAGAGAATGAAAAGTAGATTACCGTGACATCACTGTTTTCCACAGGAAATCATGTTTCCAAAACCCTGGTTTTTCACTCATGGTCTACCTCATACGCGACCTTTTTCTCTGACTATACTCTCTTCCCTGTGAATATTGTTGCACAGTAGATCATGTATCTCAGATTTCTTAGGCTCGGTCAGCAGAGAAGAGGACGGAAAGTTTTCTTTTTTTTTATGTGCATAAATAACACGACCCCCGTCAGACTTATTCCTATCCCCAGTAAAGATGTGTAAATACTTCATACTGATAAAGCTTTTTTTTTTTTTTTTTTGAAGTGTTAGAATTGAACATCAAATACAAAAAAAAATTATTAATTAAAAAAAAACAACTTTTAAGTCCTTAAAAGAATTTGGACTCTAATAAAATACTTTCTGTGAAATAAATGTTGCGTAAAACATTTCAAGTTTATTATGTAATACTTGATGTGCTTATCATACAAAGTACTTCTCAGTCCAACTTTCCTCATTATGGAAAGTTATTGTTGTCATGACGTTTTGAAGGCGGGGTCTCGGGAAAGAGCAGGAGTTTCTTAAAGCAACAATTTCAATGCATCAAATTGCAACATCAAATTTCTAAGTAATGTTTGACATATATTTCTCATTTTTATAACAACTAAAGGTAACCTAGTTACTTAATTGTGCTATAAAATGACACTACGTGCCTGGAAAATACATAACGCTGCCCCTTTAACATCTGCCAGATGGCTGAAAATAGGTTTCTAATAGGTCTTTCAGTACAACATGGTCCTCTGGTTCATCGGACATAAAACCAATATCTTTCTGTGGTCAGGCAAATCCTCAAGTTCCTAACCCTAAAAGATTCCTCCCCTTGTCTGTCTTTTCTTGAAACATGTAAAATCGTACAGGTAACGCCTATTACTGTTATATGGGTGAAAGAAACTTTGTTTTTGCACATAAACTCTTTTGCTACACTCATCAGGACTCCTGCTTGGACAAGGAAAAGCACACCAATAATATAGTTCACAACATATTACGTTCATATCCAACAGCAATTTGAAAACAAATGAGTTTTATGTTTTGTATTTTTTTTACATTTTCACCAGGGGCATCAATGAGTGTGGAAGGGACATTAATAGAGGAATTTAGCATTTATTTTTCTCTTTTTTTGTTATTTTCGCAGAAGTGATGGGAGAAAATGTAGAGGATATGCATTTCATATTCCTGACATTGTTTTTGTAACTCTTACACAAACAGCAGAGACATGAAAACATCAAAGTGATCTGTGACTGATGGTCCAATAACGTCTAGTTGAAACAAACCCTGGATATCGGTCATTTGTGTATGAAGCTCATGTGTGAAATGGAACCTGCAATCACCTGACCATGTAATGAATGCTTAGTTCATCCTAGTAACACTTGAATAATATCTGGTTACTTTGTGCAGCTGATTCAGGGGTTTTCTTCTCTGTGAAAGATGAGCTCTGGGTGAGACATGGCAGATGGTGGTGGAAAGTAAAACAGAGGGGAAGGGAGGGTGGAGCAAATTCAGCTAAACGAGTGGCGTCCTGTCCTGTAGTTCCTGACACAGCAACTGATTGAACAGTTAAGTGTCTCCAGAGTGGCAACTGAGGAGAATCCCAAAGGAAAACCAGATGTATCCTCTAAAATAGTGGGGTGGAAAAAAACAACCAAATAACAAACAGTGGGAACAAGGAAAATAATGTTACAGTGGGATTGCTACATGATTACTGATGTTATTTTAATCAAATCCATTTTATTTTATTGCACTTTCTTAGTTTTGTCCATACTTTTTTGATTTATGGACTTTTTTTTCCTTTGTGATAAAAAAAAGATAAAAGATTACAAGATGTAGACAGTTTCCTTTAGACTGTATTGCATTTTAACTACACAATATCAATAAATCTCAACAAAACTTGCATATTCATATTTTAACCCTTTATCTTTGTATTGCATTTGATAATCTAAAGATTTTACACAAAAATCTTTTGCATACTGTATAAAATGTTATAAGTTGGTGAAAAAAAACCCATTAAATGCTTTACAATCTTTCCATATTTGTCTGCAACTCATTGTTATAGCACTTCCTCCATTAATGACAGATTTTTTTTAATATATGCATTTGCATCTTCTCAATACAATATTAGTAGCAGAGATTATTTAGAAAGGACAGTTTTTATATGCCAGGGGTTGCCTGCTGTGTGCAGCTCCCTCACTGTGAGCAGAGTTAGGCTGTAAAACAGTATTCCTGTAATTATCCTTGGGTTTGCTGTGTGTGCGTGTGGTCTTCTTGCTGTTAGATAAAATAGCTAAATCAAAAGCAACACAGCACTCTGCCTGAAATAATGTACTGCTTCGTGAGAGTAACTTGCAAATTTTTCTTGCTGACCATGATTTGCAGTGAGGGAGGACAGTTGATCGATAAATAAGTTTTTATATAAAGTAGTCTTTTGGAGTGTTTTTTCTAGAATAAGGGGTTATTCTCAGTCTCAGTCATTTCCGGTGTGATGATGACTTCATAAGTTATCGTGGCTGTTACATTTGTTCTGATAAAATCTTCTACCTTCATTCTTTTGTCTCTCTTTCTATTAGCTGGTGAGCACATCTTCATTAAATTTTATTCAGACCGTCTATGTCAGGTTCACTTTTATTCTATGTTTATGGAATCCATATTGGTACAACACCGTAGTTCTTATCTTAAAAGGCAGTCAGTCACACTCCCATGTTCCCAAATCTTGAGAAAGCTCGTACAAGGCCGGATGAATAAATTTAGATGGAAAGTCAGGTTTCTGTCTGTCTGGACTCTCAGAAACCAAATGCGCATACGGGAAACTAAGCTAGGAAGGATGCATGAGTTTTTCTCTGTAAATATTTACAGTTCTGCTATATAACACGATTGTTGTAGCCAAAAAGAGTTGTTTGGGTCAAACAGACTTCCAAGCCAAACCCCAAACTCGGCTAACCTAATCAGATTTCCTTTCTAATTAAATCTACGTTTGCTATGAGTTGCTCTGGGACAAAGGTTTGCCTTGCTTGGATGCTTCAGTAAGATGTGCAACAATATGATCTGGTTCCTGGGGAATCTAAAGTGGTTTAGCACAATCCAAAGGATAAATTACAACAACATTTCATTTGTGTCCCTTAAGTGGGACGGAACACATATTTAGAACCATATTTTGGGCTTTCTGGAGGTTGTATAAAGGTTTTTCGGTGTGATTGACTGTCTCAGAGGTATGGGTTTTGTTGGCTTAGCCTCTTAAGACCGAGTTGTGAGATACTGAAAAGGAGCAGTGCTGCTGCAATGAAAATAAAGAAGGGCGACGAGACAAAAGGTACAGTCTCAAAGGTATTCCTTATTGAAATGACTGTTGGAACAGGAACAACACTGTAACCCCATGTTTACCTCTTTAGTCTGTGTGTGTAAATGGAAATAAATCGGTCAGTTGCTACAATATTGATGGAAAACTTTACATGTACCATTGAAAGCTAATTTTAACAGAGAACTATGAAGACATACTCCTACTTCCTTCCTCTTTTCTAATAAAGACCTCACACGTGCAAACACACATGCAAAAGAATGAGTGACATTCTCATCTTCACTTTGTCAGTGGGTGTTCTGACTTGGTTGACCTCTTATTGAAGCAAAGAGCAAAATGTCACTACTTTGATGTATCGGCAAAGCCCCTCCTCTGCTTGCGCATGTCTGTGTGTAAAAATTTATGTCTGCCAAACTATTGAACTACTTGTAGATATTCTTACCAATTTTGGGATACCACAGAAAAACATGACTACATGACTCCTGAGTCAACCCCCAGACTGACTAGTCTAGACTTGGTCTCTATAGAATCAATCTGTTTGAACAATAGAGATCAAGGATGCTACAAACAGACTGTACTCATATGTCCATGCTTCAAAAGAAGATAGAAGAAGATTCTTCTGCATTCTAATAAGTTGTTGGCCCAAGCAAGAACCTACAAGCCAGAAACTCCCAAATCCTTAAAAAAAGCAAGAAGGCCTTCTGTTCAGGCACGTGAGATTAGTTGTGATACCATTTTAGGTACTGCTGGCAGTCAACCCGGGTTAGTGCAATTGACTGGACCGCCCTGGAGCATTTTTATCCCGTCTGAAACACTGCAGGGAAGGAAAATCTCTCAGCGGCTGTTTGATCAAGCAATCTTATACAAGTAATACGTTTCTTGAATCCTCAAATATGTTCTATTTTGTTTACTTTTCTATGCATCAGTTTGACTTTTGCATATTATTTTACCCAATATATTGCATTTAGGTGGGATTTTAATTAAAACATTGCTGAATGCTACACATCTAAAGCAACGCAACACTTACTTGCAGGGCTTGGTTAATAGGTTTAAACTGTATGTTTAGCTGGGTAAGATTATTTATGTAGTTCACTGATCAACTCAAGTGACATCAGATATCAAATATTTATTTTTCAGCCGGGCCAATTCATTCTGCCATCTTACATAGAACTTGTCAAATTTGACTTTTGGAGAATAAGAACAACAATATCTTGTTGTATATAGTGATGCTGAAACAAATATGAAACACTGGGGAAAGTGGAATAAGTGAAAACCTGTAATAAAGTGACTGAATTAGAAGAGAGCTGAAATGTTGCTTTGTTGAAACAGACAAGGGTTTCTTTTACCTCTTTGGGGAGGGATCATTTCCTCTTCCTCATCTCCCTCCTCCTCCCTTCTTCTCACACTCCCATAATTTCTCTTTTATATCTGTCGGCTCCTTAAACCTTGTTTTTTGTGCCATCTGCCATCTATTGACTTCAAGTCTTCCTGTGTCTGTCAGCATTTTGATAGGCTGACTCCATTTAGTTTGCTGGCATGCATGCAGACAATCTAAACTTAAGTCAATGGGCTCTCTGTCAGATTTGTGTGGGTCGGTTAGATGTTCTGAGGTCGGTTCAACTTCAAAGCTGAAACTGGAGTCTTTCCACCGTCTGCGACTTCTCTCTTCATCTCATTAACTGTACGGCAGGGGACACATATATTTACCTGTCCACAGCCACTACAAAGAAGCAGGGGAGGACTTGGTGAAAAATATATTGAAATGCAAACAAATACTGTAGGAAGATGCAAAGAGGTGGAGGATAAACCAAAATTTAAATCCAAGAGAGGGTCAGACTAGAATTAAATAGAGAAGATGAAAGAGTAGTGTAACATGAGAAAAAAAGCCAGCCTTTCATTAAATTTCCCATAGAATAAACAGGGTGTTGCCAGTCAAGCCCTAAGTAATTTTATTTTTGCAGCAAGAATCTCACTACTTCTATGTTGCTATGCAGCCAAATGAAACATATCTTGTGGGACATAAAGGCAAAATCATTTCTCCTGATGGGAGACGAAGCAAAATGATGGATAGTATTTGAATCATTCATCCTGAGCATCTGTGGCAGAACTAACCTTAATGTTTACACATATTCTTAATCCAATTTGACCGGGTTTGAACAATTTTGCAAAAAAAAAAAAAAAAATGTCCAAAAACGTTATTCTTTAATGTGAAGATCTAGCAGGGACATACCCTCAAAGGATTAGCAGCCACACTTTTTAGATTGTTTTTTTTTTTCTTGTAAAAAGAAAAATTGAACGGCTCTACCATTTTCCTTCCTTATCGTAACCCTGCAGTCCTTTGTGACGGCGTGTCGCAGTGAAATACATGTTTTCGCTGCAATTTTACAACGTGTGAAAAAGTTCAAGACGTGTGACTACTTTTTTCCAGCTGTTTCTGCGCAGTGTACGCGGAGTCGAGTGTCTGCAAAGTACATTTTTAAGGGCCAATTTTCGACACACATTATCAGAGAACTGCAGAAGTCAGCAGACAAACACAATGGGAGGCAGATACACATCCACCCGTCTGCTAGTAAAACAGCTGCTCTTTGTCCAAGCTTGTGTGTGTTTTCGTGAGCGCTTTTTTTTTTTTTTTCTGAAGGAAAGGTTTATAAAATAGTACTTGGTCTGTACTTGAAATATAGAGTGCTTTTAGTCTTTCAGTATGTCTCTTAAAGCACACAGATCTGTTTTTATTTTTGAATTTATTTACTCTGACACAAACCAAAGAGAAGAGAGTGAAATGAAAGGCTGAAAACTGGAGGATTAGAGCCTCATCCAACCGCAGTGCCTAAACCTTTTCTCTTCATCGCAAAAAATGTTTAGAGGAAAAATAAATAAATAAGAAATACATTTAAACAGAACAAAATGTGGAGCTCCTTGTTAAGTCTTTTTTATTATCCTTTTAAGTGACAAATACATATTTCAAATTTTAAGCTGCGTCTTCACTATCAGAGCTGGTAGGAAATGTTCACATCAAATGACAAAAACAAAATAGAGCCACTTTGCCAATTAAAGCAAAAGAAAGACAAAGTGAAAAAGAAACACAGACAGAACAGTAAGTACCATGTGGAGTGTGAGAATTGCCACAACTATACCACAGAGCGGTACGCTCGTTGCTCACATGCTACCAAACCACAAGGCTTTTTGCCACAGATTGCCACAGAACTGCTCCGTGTGTCTTGGTGTGCAGTCTATCCAGTTTTACTGAAACAGTGACCACATGTAAACCCTTTGATTTTATTGCTAAAACCCTGTTTTGGCTAAGTTAGGGGCTAATTTTCTTTCCCAGGCAGGTGAAGTCTGGGCCACAAGGCCTCCCAGTCGTGTGTCAATCATTAGTGATGCTGCTAAAAGCCTGTGTGTTTGGAAGTTTCACCAGAAATAGAAGTATAATTGTGTGCTTTTGCAAGTGAGCCGATGTGACGTTTTGAAGTATTTTATTTTTAAGTAAATAGCTTAAAAGTATAACGTAAGTTCAAATTTCTTGTAAAGATTTGTGCAAAAGTATAAAAATAATTTATACTTTTCCTGATTTAGTGATGCGAAGATGCAAAAATCCTTCGTCTTTTCCCATAGAGCAGGCTTCTCCTCAGTTTTTTGGCACATTAGCTTTATATGGCATAAAATATTCTGTGAAGTCTTTCCTTGGTTTTGAAAAAGTATTTCATAACCTTCTATTTTGGCGAGATTTCCCTTCTAAATGTGTCCGTCTGAAAAGAATTTATGACCCAAACTGATGTTTTCCTGGGTTTTCTGGGCTCTCCAGCATGTGCTAGTTGGACATCACTAAGATGACACTTGAAAAGGCTCATCCAATCAGTTTTTTAGATTTTGCGACTCCACATATCCTCACAAAAAGAAATTATCAGCAGACGGGAAGAGCTTACACAATATTTCCAAGAAGTGACTAATCCCATGTTCTGACAAAGCATGGTGACCTTCATAAGGGATCTGAAGAATGTTGTGTGAAAGTCTGCGTTAGACTGAAACAGCTGAGTTGCATTAAACCAAATGTTCAGCAGAGAACAATTTATCTCCTTTTGGGAGTGCAGGTGGAAGCTGCACTCCCAATACAGAAAAGTTAGGAATACCATCAATATTTATTTATTTATTAATTTATTTATTTATTGAAGCTTGGGAAAAAGGAAACATTTAGTAAGAAAATAAAAAAAATCTGTTGCATATCGAGTTATTCACTCAGAGCAACATTCATGCAAAAACCACAAATTAGATGTTATAACATAGAAATCTAAAGCAGTGTAAAAAATGTCCAGTTTGGTGGAACGGGAGAAAATTGGGAAAGTCTGGAACTACTTCCATTTTTTTTTTTTAATTACTGAAAAATTAAGGGAAACATACAGTGTAAGGTGAGCTAGCAGGATAGGGTGGGGTAGAAAAGAGTGGAAGCACATTTTAGGGAGAGACAGGAAGGAAAAAGGAGGGTTTGCTTAAAAAAAAAGTAGAGCCAGCAGGACAGAAGGCAACAGACAGGGAAGAAGACAGGAAGGAAAAGAAGGAAAAGACCTTTAAAAGATGGGAACACTGCTGAGAGACAGAGAAAAGGTGGGGGGAGGGATGCAGAAGAAGGTGGGTGGGGGAAGGGGTCTGCATCTGCTCTCTGAAGACGGCAGTTGTAGGTAATTGATTCCTGATGTGAACCTGAGCTCAGCTCTCCAAATAAAAGGCCTTTCTATCAGCTGTAATGGCTTTTCCATGCCACACTGCTCTAGTGGGGGCTACGTAAGAACCTGTGCCTGGCAATAAGGAGAAAGACAGAAAAAAACAAAACAGCCGCTCTCATTGGCATGATTAGCATCTTGCTCTGATGACGTTATCGAACACGGTGGTAACTAAGTAAACGGTCGAAGCGTTACTTCAGATACGGCTGTGCAACAACATACAGCTGCTACGACGCAGCACTGATGAATTCTGCAGGTTTTGTTGCTATGTTTGGTGTTTTGTAGCAAAGTATTGTTTGGGAAAGTTTATTATGTCATCAGAAAAGATGGATGGGAGGAATGTCAAGTTTGTTTGTTTGCGGATGGCCTGTGGGAATGATCCAAAGGAAAAACAAGTCACAAAAACTAACAAACCTGCAGTTTTTTTCTGTCCTGATTTATCAGTATCTCTATAGGAATATGCCTGTACTGTGATGCCTCTGCATTACACCAATAATTATATATTTTCATGTTGACAAAATTTGTAATCATGTTATATTTTGATAGCATTCTTGTTTTATGCTTCGCATGTAAAATCTGTTAGGATAAATAAAATAAAATATTTGAATTGAAGTCTAGCTTACCGTTTTGATTCCGGCAAGGGCTGGGAAGGCTATATTCTGAAATAGTTAAAAAGGAAATGGCTAAGCGTGTGTGAACATTACACACACACTAAAGTGAAGTGACCCCGAAGCCACAATGAAAGTTTGAGCCACAAACACCAGACCCCACTGACCTTACTGACTCAATAACAAACAGCTGTCATGCCAGCAGCCTGTGTGTGTGTCTCAGTGTGTGCAGCAGTGTGCATTCACACGTGGTTAAGTGCTTGGGTTCTTCGCTGTGAACGCAAATTGATTAATGAATAAGATGCACATATACGCACATTTATGTTTTTGGATTGAAGAAAGTCGAAAAAAAAATGATGTGAAAAAGATGCTATCAGAATAAATGATACAGTTGTTATAACCATTTTTTGTGATGAAAAATGTCCGAAAGAAATCATTTTAAAACATTCAACGTTTGGTGTGACATTTAATTTAGTGTTATACAATGACATTTATGCAAGTGGAGATCCTGAATCTTCCAAATAATAATGCTGATACAAAACTGATAGACTGTGCCTGTCATGATCCGTGTTTCTGTGTATTTATTTTAAGGTTTTTCTGTGTTCAGTGTCTGTCCTGAGTCTTTGTTGTTTCTGCTTCCCAGGTGTATCTCATTCCTTGATTACCCTCCCTGTGTATTTAGTCCCACCTGTTGTCTTTGCCTCTTGTCGGATCCTCGTCGTGTGTCATTTGTCGTCTGTCTGTCTGCCATCACAGTCGTACTGTAAAGTCCTGTGCTGGTATAGCTCTCGTTATCAGTCTTCAGTTTTTTTTTTTTTCAGTTGCTACCGGTATTTAGCTGTGTGCTATTCTCTCTGCCTTGCTGCCTGATCTGGACTGTTTTGAGCATCTTCATTAAATTCATCATTTTCTTCTACAACCTGGGTCTCTGCGTCTCTCCTCACCACATCTGACAGTCCCGTTTATTTTATGTTTTTAGAATATAATGTGCTCATGTAAAATAAAAATGTAAAGTCTAAAGAGAAAGATAAGCTTTGAGTCAGTAGTGAAATCTATAAGATGAAAAACAGAGAACATTAGAAAGACAGCACATATTTTAAAGCACAGCTAGCACTTGGACATTTTTCTAACTCTTTGGCGTTGCCATGGCACTCTTGGCAAACTGTAACTGGTTTCAGGCTCATCTTTACTTGGTTTTAGGGAAATACTTGATATTTTTACAGGGCTTCATTTTAGCAGGGGTGTGAACACATTGGGGAGCCGTGGTAGGTTTATGATAACAATGCAATAAAATTAACTGAGTTGGAAAAACCAAAAGGGCTTTCATGTAAATTTTTTTATCCGTTTTGTGGTTCATAGATTCCAGTCCACAACAGCTTTAGTTGGCCTTTTTTTCTTTCACAGTGACACAAAGGAGATGAAAATAATAAAGGAAAACCGTTACACCATCTAAATTTTCAGTACAACACGAGAAGTAGGTTCACTGACGGCCATTTGAGCTGCCACCTAAATCTTGAATAAAATAAAATAAAATAAAATAAAATAAAATAAAATAGTTCCTAAGGCAAACACAGAAAGATGGAAAAGATTAGCCAACAGATAAATCACGCCACAACAAATCAGCTATGGCAAAAGGAAATTATTAATGTCATGTTTGCATTGCTTCCAAGTCCTTTGAGAGCAGAGCTTCTACCCACAAGTCCTCTCCGTCAAGAACTGTAAATTATTTATTCTGTTGCTTAGAATAAAAAATATGAAGAACAATAAAAGACTCCCGATATGCGTGTTGCTCAATAAACCTTCATTTGGAATCAAGCATGAGGTCATAAACCACATTAGACATAATGATGATGACATTGGCTCTTTGTTCTTCTGGACTTATTACCCACCGCTTTCCATAACCAAACACATGCATGATAGCTCAAATTCACAATTTTTTTTCAGTTCTGGCGCAGCGTTTTGTTTACATTGTGATGTCATCCACCCCGCTGCTCCTGAGTTGTTTATGTACCCCCACACCCCTCCTCCTTTTTCCCTCCATTTCACCCAAACTAACCCCCTCTGCTCTTTGAGACAGAAACTCAACTCTCTTTCCAAACCTCTGAGCCTCTGTCTTTTTTCATCTCTCGCTGGTCTAGACTTATTTATACTCTGTATGCTTTTGCTTTGAGTTATCTCACAGTCAGTACGGTGTCAGTGTGTCATGTTAATTAATACCTGCCTTTTAAAGCACACAGTTACGACCTTACTTATCTCTGAGAACTGCAGTGGGGTTATGATGATCAGAACTGTAGCTAAATGCAAGGAAGAGACCTTTATCTAATATAAACCCACTGAAAATGTCAACTGCTCATGTGTGTAGCTAAATGTCACAAAGAGAGAGGAAGACAGAGAATGAGTACCTTTTTAAGACATTATGTTTATGTGAGCAACACACAGTGAGCTAAAAAAATTTATTAATAATCACAAATGTCTCTCTATTTTACTATACTGGGACTTTATTTAAAAAGCCAATGCAAAGGGGTGCAAAAAACAATTCCTTTGACAGAAGAAAAATCTGAAAACTGTGGTGTGGCTTAATATTTAGCCCAGCTAGGCTAATACTTTTGAAACAATGTTTTTCTGTGATAAAATTAAGTCTGTTCCATCTCAAAATATTGTCTGTTCTCCTGCTATAAGGTAAACCTTGAACCTGTCCCAAGTCATTTTTGGCTTTTCTTCCAGGATTGTCCCATATTTAGTTCCATCCATCTTCCTGTTAACTTTGATTAAATTAAAAAAATAAATTAAAAGTTGTGCCATTGTGTCATCCTCTCTATGTTTGGGTGATGAAATAAATTTGAGATTTTCAGGATTAGCAATGAAATCAACTGGCTGCACTGGATTTTGTTTTGTTTTTTAGGGACATCTTTAAAACATTTTTAAAGCCAGTGGATTATTAAAAATATGGTTCAAAAGTAGGAGCTGAACAAACATTTCCTTAAAAGCACCTGCACCTCTACACTAGACCGGGAAATTGTTTAAGAAGAGCTTTTTGACTGAAAATTTGCAAGACTAGGACAAAAGGAAAGCTTGAAATACCCCCACCACCCCCAAATAAAAAATAAAAAAAAAACATAGGGTAAATGTCCATACACAAAAGTAGCATTTTGTAATACAAAATGATGCAACAAGACATAACTCAGTAAAAAAATAAATAAAAAAGCCGCCGAGCTCCAGTCAAGAAGAGACAGCAAAGTTCCTGCAGTGCTGAGGCAACGGGACTACATTTCCAACAGTCTTTATTCCTGGTCTAGTGTTTACTAGGTGATTTAGTGAACCTTACATAATGGCTTGTTTTTCCACCATCTGCTCAAACTGAGGGTTTATGCCCAATGGCCCTTACTATTTATCACGAGCTGCAATAGGAAGCTAAAGACAAGAAAACTGTATCTTCTCGATAAAAAAACATGTTTTAGCTATTTTGTTTTTTTAGACCTACAGTATTGGCAGTATTTCACAAAGTGCAGTTGGTGGTTTTGAGTAACAAATAGCACAGAGTCATTCATAAACATCGTCTATCTCAATTGACGTCCACTGGAGCTCCTAGTGGAGTAAAAGAGGCTATGTGGGGATATTTTTTTCATGTTGAGATTTATATCAGCAAGTCAAACTGAATCAAATAAGGATCTGGACTCTACCTTGATTTTTTTTGACTCTACCTTGATTTTTTTTGTAGAAAACTATCACAGACAAATCATCTCAAACAAACTACAGTGTATGTATTATTGGGCTTGTATAAAAACTCCAGTTTCCTTTTTTTTTTTGGCGTAACAGGGATCATTTTCTTCAAGGAAATGAATCTCCTTCTTCAAGGCGTACAACTGTTCTCTTAGATTCTTGAAATTAGGGTGGTTTTATTTACTACCAACACCTCTATAAATGTTACCAGATGCTGCAAATGTCAGTGGGTGTGCCGCCTTAGAAACAATGCATGTAGTTGGGGCTACTGATTCATGTGTCTGCAGAAGAATGCCCGGCTTCCTCGATAACTATTTTAACCACAGTCTAATGTAAACGGTCTTCATTACTGACGCTGTCCTCGCACAAAACTCGGTGTCCATCAAATTTTACACAGTGTGGCGTCTTTTAGGTCTAGACTAGCAGTCGTTGTAGGAGTGGCTAATTTTAAAGATCTCAAAATGGTGGAAGGAAGTAACATAAGCCTTCCATGTCCTCAGCTGTAGAGCTTATGTTCCAGAAACCAAGACGGCATGTTAGTTCACTCCCAGCGCAGGCATGACAGAAGGCCAGCAGCAGTTTCTCGTTCAGATCGTTTTTCCTCAGGACACGCAGAAAATGTATCACTTGCTGGACTTCAACAAAGGCCTTGGTGTTGTAGGACCGGTAGAGGCTGGCCGAGACGAGAGTGCCCGGGAATCTGAGGTTATGACAGTTTCCAAATGCTCTCCGGTTTCAAGGAAGGGTTGTGGTGTTGTCTCTTCTTTCTGAAGTCTGTGGTAAATTATTTTGTTGTATGAATTTAAAAGATTCAGGTTGTTTTCTGGTCGCCAGACGAAAGGTTTTTCCTCCTTAAGCCCTTGGACCATCTAATCTCAGAGATGAAGCTAAACCCTGTGGTATCTGTTGATGGCTGTGTTTGTGTGTGTTGAACATCAACGATAGCCAAAGTAAATACAAGATTTCAAATGATGATTTTATTGATAAAAACTACCAAAACTCCAATGTAAAAAAAAAAAAAAAGTTATGTATTAGGAAACCCAGCCAAGTGAATTGAGTGACAGACTTTTTAGAAATCCCCACCCCAATCAGTTAGCGACAGTAATCGGTGGATTTCATCAGGTGATTAACTTTGAGAAATTTCCTCATTCTAAGCAAACACTGCAGTATGAATTTCAAGCTTCCTGTGTGAGATTAGTATTCTGCAAAAAAGATTCATCTGATTTCAAGACAATGTTTATATTTATAACGAGTACAAACTATAGGATGTGTAATGCAACTGTTATTTGTGTAGTCTAACGTTATTTTGTTTTATTTGTATCTTTCAGGAACCAAATTTAAAATGTTCTAAATGTTGATGTCCTAATGTTTAATTTTTTCTCACAATGTATTTCTATAAATTTTGCAGAACACATTTACCATGCATACGCAAACTCGACATTCCTCATTTAAAAGAAGTCATTAATAATCAACTTCTGCTTCACAGTACTTCTGGGAGGTAGCTGGGTCATAATAATTTCAGATAAAAAAAAAAAAAAAGTAACATTTGTACAGGAGCACAGCTTAGCATACATAGGCCTGCAGCAGTGTGAGCATGGGCTTCCACTAGCACAGTAGGTGGGATTATTCTGTGGCCAACACATAGATGTTTGCCTTTCATTGTGGGACACCATGGTTTAAATTTGGTCTGTTAGGCTCGTGTGAAATAGAGGAGCTTCTGTAACAACACAAGCCCAAATGCAGCACAGTGGTTATGGAAGTATTTCTACAAATCACTCAAAGCAAACAAATCCCCCCGCCGCCTCCCCTCCTGAAAGCCCCATCATCACTGACTTCTTTGTGGTTGCTGTCATTCCTCTGCAAACCTTGGCTGCACTTCACTACTCTTAAAGTGACTTTGCAGGGGATGCCATCCAATTTTTGGTGTTCACGTTTGATGAAATGTATTGTGATGTATCTTTTCATAAACCGCATTTTGCCATTTTCACTATGCAAACTTCTCTAGGTTTTGAGCCAAAACCACGAAGGAATACAAGAGAAGATGAAGGCCACAAACTGAAGTCACACTGAGCTTTGGGCCGAGTTCAGAGAGATTTAGATTCTAACAATAGCATTTCTGTCAAATGGAGTGATCTCTGTACTTTTATACCTCACTCAGAAGGCTTACAAAATGAATACTATGGTATTCAATAAAGTCCTGAGAAAAACAAAGTACACCCTACTTATTACATCAAACTTAAGACTGAAAGAAGCAGCCAGGTGCTGTTAAATAAATGCACTTTCATTACCTACCATCAGAAGATGTGACTAGGTTCGTGCGAACACAATGCTATGCAGGAAAGACATCAGCAATGACTTTTGAGAAGCAATGATAAACTTACCAGTATATAGACAGTAGCCGTGTTTGTAGGTGGAGTTAGAAAAAAACTAATTAAGAGACATTCTCACATATAATATTAAATACCAAATATGTGTTTCCCATTTCTCTGTTAAGGTGCAGTCTTGTTGCCTGAAACTGTATAAAATGTAAATATTATGAAAGCAATTTAAATGCAATGTCTTCCAATACAGAGAGCTTCTCACAAGGTTTGACTGCTGATTGCCATGTTGTCAAGAAAAAAAAATGCAACAAATCAACACTTCATACTAAATATTTAGCGCAGTGGAGGATGTATGGTCATCCTCTGATAGTAATACTCATGCAAAAACGTTGGTTGGTTTAGTCCTAACACCTCACTAAGTGTTCACAGATGGTGTGAATTGTGCAGACATAGCTGTTCTTTTGCCAAACACTCTGAGATCTCCACATGTGAAAGTTTTACTTTCAGAGACAGCAGCACCAAGTCCAGGCTGAAGGACACTTTATAAAACAATAATAACAATGTTAATTTGTCAGTTTGTCCCTGTGTAAGTCTCATGGTTGCTTTTCATCTCTTCCTCACTCCACCCCTCTTAGCCCTCTTCCTGTCTTTTTTTCTTTTTTTCTTTACAAGTTGCTGACAAAATGTGTTTCCAATTAGGCAGGGAGAAGAGAACGACTCAGATATTCTCTTGGTAGCCGGGCTTTTACATATTTGACAACGTCTATGCACTTGTTGCTTATGTCTTCACTTGTGTTAACTTGAAACAGATTTACAACAAACTCTCTCTTTTGTCGACCTGAAAAGGGCAAACGAAAAGATGTTTTACACAAAATAAAGGTGCGCAACGATCCTCAGCTGTGGCATCTTTTAATACCCTGTGCAAGTGCGTGTATGTGACGTCACACCCCTTCTCGTGCTCTGTGTATCAGTGTGTATGTCATGTGCGTGTGCTGGTGTGCGTGTGTTTGTGTGTGGCAGTCGTTCAGTGAGGAAAGGAGAGAGACGCGCCAGCACAGAGAGGCACGGAGCCGGAGCGGAGAGCATCAAGTCGACTGCATTTGGGGAAAATCCTAAGCCAGCGTAGGAATCAAGAAAAGTAACAACAAAAAAATACTAACACCTCTAATGTACCGATAGGACGCGTTAGACTGGGGACTGTGTTGGTATTTGGACATAAAATGAAAGGTTTACCTGTCTCTTTATTGGATTTGGAGTCCTATTTGCGGCGGCTTTGACAGAGGAGTTGCGCATGCAGAGTGGGCTTTCGAATCGAACTTGACTTGGACATCCAGGATCCCTAAAACGACCTTAGAAAACCCACTGGACATCATCAAACTGTAAGCATTAATGTTCAGTATCTTCACTTCTGATGAATTTACAGTTGATGCATAAAGTGCGGAAAACTGTTTTTATTTTTTTCTCTTTCTGCATTTGAAACTATTCCATCTTCTTTCGCACACCCCGCATGAATAATGTAGGCATCTGTAGATAATCAAAGCATACCTGCCACGTAGACGCAGCAAGGCTGTGTGCGGTTCAGATAAGGGTTTTTAATGCCGCCGGCAGGTACTTGATGGGCGAACCGTTATTTTAGCATGGGATATGGTGTGCCACAGCGAGTGAGGCACTTTTGAGGACTTGTTGCGCCAGAACATGGTTCTTCCTCAAGCCTCTGGGAGTAGAACAGCACTTGAATGAGGGAGAAAGCTGAGGGAGGAAAAGAAAAACGAGTTCTGGGACTTTAAAAAAAAAAGTTTACATCTGTCTGTGTTTTTTTTTTTTTTTTTTTGTGCAGACAGGAATTTCTTTTAAACATATTTTCTCAGTTTCCTCCTCTGCTAAATGCACGAGCCATCCCGGAGTTGTAAAAATATTTTGCTCCCCCCTCAACATTCAGCATTAGTTAGCCAAGAGGAAACCCTTAGTGGTGGGCTGAAAAAAATCACAGAAACACAATAGCCATGCCAGAAACATCGCTAAACTCTTTCTTGTGGTGCTGGGACCCTCTTTAATGCTGTCAACTGTTTGTGGGAGTTAGAAAACCCCCAACCGAGCCGTGAAATTTAACCATTTTATGAACTGTTTTTCATTACAGTCAGTTGGAATTGCATCACAGCTAAAACTGACAGACATTTCTTTGAAGTCGAGATAAAGAACTCAAGATGTATGAGCCGGCAAGGAAAGCTGCCCAGGATGTAGATAACTAGAGCTTCTTTCTAGATCAGTCATAGTGTAGTAATGAAACCCTTTATTTAGGAAAGAAAGAAAGGCTGTGCTGGATCCCGTTTCCCCTGCCTCAATAAAGGTGATGGATACATTATGGACAGCAACAACAATCATGCAGGCTGTGGTGTTTGAACAATGCTTTGTTGGTACCAAGAGGCTCAGAGTGCCAACAAAGTATCTATTACACCACCACGCCCTCTACCACTGATGCAACTCAAGGTGGAATACAATTATTTATTTTTTTTTAAATTAAATTTTTTCTGTTGTTCTGATGAGCCTGTGCCACTGTAGCCTTAGTTTCCTGTTCTTATCTGTCAGGAGTGGCACTCGGTGTGGTCTCCGGCTGCTGTCGGTCATCTGCTTCCGAGTACGACATGTAGTGCATTCTGAGGTGGTGGTCTGCATACCTCGGTTGTGACAAGTGGTTATTTGAAACTTTTTTTTTCTTTCTTTTTAAACCAATCTCCCCAATTCTCTTTGATCTCTGATTTTAATGAGGTATTTTAGTAAACACAACTGTTAGCAAATTTACCATTTTTGGACCATTCTGTAAAACCGAGAGATGGTTGCGTGTGGAAAGTCCCAGTAAATAAATAATTTCTAAACTTCTCAGATCACCAACAACCAACCCTCATTCAAAGTAAATTTATTCCCTTTTTTTCATAATTCTGATGCTCGTTTTTTTATTTTCTTTTCCCTTCTTTTTACTTTAGCAAATCATCTATACTATGTGTAGATGTACCAAGTTGGATTCACGTGTCTGACTAATTGGGTATTTTTTCTAAGAAGCCATTGAACAAACCCAATAAATACACTGTTGAGTGAATATCATTGACCTTCTTCTTACATTAGAGTGGAAAAAGGTTTAAAAAAAAAAAACATGGTTACTCGGAAGCCAGTATGGGTTTAGATGTGATCAGTAAATGTGGTGCTTTAAATATGAGTTTAAAGCACTACATCATACACGTCATATATTATGATGATAACATCAGTAGCATGAAAACACACTAGAAACTTATGCTTGATTGTGAAGTTTGATTGCATATTGGTGAGGAAAATAAAATAAAAAAAAATAAAAAACAGTTGTCAAACTATGAGAATTCAGGTCAATATAAATGTGCATTTTCCACACAAGAGACTGAACATTTTTGTGTAACACAGAAAAACAAAGGCTAGATGAATGAAAAACAGTTCTGTAGAAAAAAAATCTGCAGGCAATTGTTTTCCCAGCAGGAGTTTGTCTTGCTTTTGTGGAGTTGTCATATATCATTTTAAATTAGCACGCACGGAATGCACAGATGTTTGCAGAACTATCCATGACTAAATGTCCGAATTAATAAAGCTATGGGAGCATCTGCAAAACTCTGTAAGTCCACATAGAGGGATGCAAGAAATGTGTTTGTATGTGATATCCCATTGTTTGATATTTCAAGATGTGATGTGAATTACAACCATGTCTCACCTTTGGTTAACAATTTGCCTGGTCATGCATTCCAGAAACAACCAATTGCCATATGTTCTTGCTGGAAACCTGAGGATTCTCAACCTTGATGCAACAGAAACATGTCTTCCTTATTGTGAAGAGTTAGTTTCCAATAGCGTCAGTAACTTCTGATCTCTCAGTTACCAGCATCTTGTTAATTTTTCAACAAATGAATATTTTTGCTCATAAAAAAACAAACAACAAATGGTGTGGTTTATCTCCCAACATGTTGCTTTCTGTAGGTAAATCATGTTAAATATGATAACAGCAGAAAAATATCTGTAATGCTCTGTTTCAGCTGTAAGTATTAGCATGCAACAAATTTCATAACATAGTGAATTCCCAGTATTGTCAGCTTAAGCTGACTGTTTACCATAGTCGTTATTTTTGATGTAACCTAATGAGTGTTATCTCTTCATGACCTCAAGCAGGACTTGTTCAAATAGCTGAGTGTGTTTATTAGTTTGTTCACAAGAGAACGCGAGGACACTGTTTTCCGCCACCCACTGCTAAGGACTGCAGGGGGTCTTTGATGCCACAGGCATCTGTGAGGGTCATTTGCACTTTGGCAGATAAAGTAGGTCAGTCACTTTCAAGCCAGTTTAATTGGAGGTTACATGATTTATTTCTAAAATTATCCACATTTGTTCACATTGGTTTTGAAGTTAAAGTGAGTGAGGTACAAGGACATTTTGAGTTAAAATACTTGCAGTTTGAGGTGGGATCATTTCTTCAGCTTTTTGTACATTAAAAAGCATTTCACCTTTTTGACAGTTTTGACCTATTGGGACATTCCTAAGATATAATTAATGCTACTGGCCAATTGATGACCAGGTCTGTTACTAAACAGACATTTACAGTACCTTGCTGAATCCACAGGCACAAATTACACTGTATTTTACTGAATTTTTCTGTGATTGGCCAGTACAAAGTACTTTTGAAGTGAAAATAAATAATGCATGTTTGTTAGTTTTTTGTTTGTTTGTTTGTTTGCCATTTGGACATCTAGGGACCAAATTGTTTCCCATATCTTTTTTTTTCTAAAAATTCATGTCATGCCTTTTAGATTTTTATTTGTGAAAAAAGGACCTCAATCCATTTCCTTTATTTTCAGAATTAGTTTTCCTTTTTATTGTATCTGTCTCATAAAATAACAGGTACATAAATTGAATTTGTGATTAGCACACGACAAAAAAGTAACAAGTGTTAATTACTGGTGCATTTGCCCTTTACTACCATCTCAGCCATTGTGGAGGTTCATAAAAAGTAGAACATTGAGTAGGTGAGAGGTAGAGTTCATAAGGCATGTTTTTAGAAGTTCACATGGCACAAGGTCTTTCTTAATATGTCTTGGTAATGTTATATTTTTTTCACTTATGTTAATTTTAACGTAAACAATTAGGTGTCTTTTATTCCACATGTGAGAAAAAAAAAAAAAAAAAACATTAAATGGCCAATGCACATAGGGTCCAAATACTACTCAGCAGCTCATTGGTTTCCTGATTTGCTATTGAGCAATACAGGCAGCGAGTCCTTAACATTCTCACCGGAAGACCTGAAAGGATTACAAATGCATGCTCATCTGGGAGTTATTCTGCAACTTGCACGAGGCTTTAAAAGGAAAACAAAATTCGAAGAGTGAAGTTGATGCTTCTGACTTTTGACCTTCTTACCGAGGCTAAGCAAAACTCCTGTTGCAAAGATGCGGTATCTCCCCTACAGACAACTGCTTTATGTTTCCCTACATGAGCCCTGACATTCGTCAAGCAAAAGGGTCCTTGAAACATCTGTGTTGCGATTGCTGAAGAGCTTGATCTTTCCTCCCCCTTGTCTAAAGACTTGCATTCCACCCATTCTTATGCCAGAGGTCCAGATTACTTCAGCGCTCATGCAGGTAAGAGTGCCATTTGTGAGCTAGTGTTGCAAAATTAGATTTCCCTCAAGAGCAGGGGGATGACTCAGGGAAAGTGCTTCCTTTGCAAGTGAAATCCATTTAAGGCATGCCAGATAGTTTCACTTCCACGTGCATATTCTCATTGGAATACTGACATTTACAATACAGCAAAATTGACAGATACTGATATTGTTGAATAACTTCAGTTTAGTTTTAGTAGACTATAAAAAGTGTTTTCCATCTACAATTAAATACATACACTAATGATAAAATAAATTCTATACTGATTTCATTCATTTATCTTTATGCTGCTGACAGAGTTCTCTACTCTACTGCTCATTCACCAGCTGTAGGTGTTGAACAACTTCAGCTTAGTATCAGAAGACTACAACAAGCTTTCTCCAAAGTGTATCTACAGGTGAAGTCATGTGGTTTGGTGAGAATGACTCAAAACTCCCAAGTGTCTCCATTCATGACGGGATTCCTCTGTGCTAGATTGCTGGGTTATACACCCTTCTGTCCATTTCAGAGCAGACTGACAAATTATAAAATAAAGGTTAAATCAAGATCAAACTAAAAATTTAACTTTCTCTATGGAAGCTACGCCTTTTCCACTTCTTCTAGTAAAAAACAAAACATTTATTCAAATGACCGTCCTCTCCATTTTTAGATTATGGTGGTGACATGTACAAAGCAGCATGTAAACACTCTGAAAACACAACCTCCTTGAACACTCTGCCATTTGGGTTTTAGCTTTTAGCTCTCTTCGAAACTTGCTACTGCACTCTATATTCCTTCCTTAGCTGGTTAGTAAGACCTTCTGGAACATTATGAAACTTTTCATGGACAAACATGGTTGTTCAGACTGCTAGCCCACTGTTTCTTGGTCTGTTTGGTTGACTGTATGTATGTTTTTATTGCCTTTGGTAATGATTGCTTTGTGTAATGTTTATATTCTTTTTGTGTGCTGTTGTTTACATTTTGTCTGCTCTTACAGTGTATAGCCATTTCCTTACATTTTCTGCTTTTTGCCTGGCTGCAATTGCAAATACCAAATTGTTCTGAATATGTCCTGCCTGCATGTACGCATACATTATGTGACATCAGTCCTTAGTTGTCTTTTGCATAATTTCAAAGCTAAACACCTGATGTTAACTGAGTCTTTGCTGCCAAACTATATTGCACCTAAATTTAACATTACATAAATTCCTATGTAGGCATTAGTATTCTAGAAGATGGACGAATTGGTCTACCCGTGTAAACATATAAATAGACGTCGCAACAGTTAAACATTTGGTCACAGGTACACAAATTCACATCTTGAAGACAGAAATCGCAAATAGTAAACAAGTACATTTCATGCAGACAAAATGACTATATTGCACTGCATTAAGAGCACAATTGCTGTGGCGTGATGTTGGCAAGCACTGGAACGAATCAGCTGCTTAGTTCAATGCCTCAAGTCTTGTGCTCTTGTGGTTTGACATACAAACCTCAAAATCACCCATTATTTCTCCGATAGCCATCCATTACCTTCTCTTATTCCAATTTCTACGTCTTCAAGTTGTTTTGATTTTATCTGAAGGATTCAAATCACAAAATCCAGCTGATGTCAGTCATGAGAGAGAAAAAATAGGAACCAGAATTTGTCAAAAGGAAACTGTCTTTCAGTACAGCAAAATCACAAATATGTATTAGATTATTGTGTGGTCATTATTCTGTTTTTTGCTTCTGTATTTGAGCAATTTTGAGTTAGGGAGCTGTGGCAGTGTTTTTTTTAAATGAATTATAGAGTATCTAATCAAAAGGTACCTTTTTGTAAATAAGGGCATATTTTATCAGATTCTTTCATCTTTAAACAAAACAAAACAAAATATCTGACATCCAAAAAGTTTAAATCCCAGCGGTTGCTTTGGCACAGGAAGCTGACCATCTACAATTTGGAATGTTGATGGTTTTGTCTTCCATGTGTTGAAGTGTGCATCCGCGAGATACTGACTTCCCTGCTGCCCCTTCATGCTTGAGCATGTTTGTGAAAACAACTTGTTTTTTAGAGGGTTATTGTTCTGCTGCATTGGTGCTCAAAGAAAGATCCTGACTGTGCAAAAACACATTGATAGCTTATCAAACCTTGTTTTGTAGGATGGTTTATGCAGGTAAACAAGGTAGAACTGCAACAGAGCAACCGCAGTCTTGTGAATGGTGTCATTTTGTGTCTTTGTCATGTGAAGTAATTTTACACTTTAAGTAATTTTATAGTGGACCACATGATGTCATTCAGTCAAATGCTGTAAATGAGATTATAGATTATAAATATCCTGGTAGTTAAGTTTATAATAGGTAAATTTTATGAATAAATTCATGCTAAGAATGGGTAAAATTTTGGGAGATTGAAATTTGATCAGAATGTGACAACTGTGTTGCAAACAATCTTTTGTTATACTGTAGTTGCAGAGACATCATTGTGTGAGCGCTCTTAGCAAACAAACTATCTTTAACACATTTCTCTTTTAACATTGTCAACAGGAAATTAGACAGTCAGGGGAAGTGAACAGCTCATTAACACAAACTGTACTTCATAAGCTTTGTACCATGGAGAACTTTTGTCTTTGTAAGTATTTGTGTTTGGAAGACACTTTGGCCTGTGTTGTTATTTTTTCTTTGGTTGATAAAATGTAGAGTATGTGTACGTAATTTTTTGAGTGTACCATTAAGGTATGTGTATCAGCTAGTGATGTATTTTTCTATACACTATGTTTCGGTTGCAACGGTACTTTGAGTGTTGCATTAAGATGTGTATGTTAGCTAGACAGTAAAATATGTTTCCCCTGTTGTATTTCAGGTTCAAAAGTCCATTTATAAAAGATATTCAGCTAAGAAAAGGAATCCTTGTGTAAAGAGACCTTTTATTAGCTGTTTGCTAGCTGCCTACCTACACAGTCACGTGTTGTGACAGACCCAGACTCCAAAATCACACAGTTTGAGATTATGACTACTTTATTCTGTTTGTGAAAACACAAAAGGGAGAATTCTTCTTATTTTCTGGCAATTTGACTACCTTGAAATTAGATAAGTATTATCATATATAGACAGAAATAGATTGGAATATAGTACTTTAATTAGACTCGGGTTATGATTTGTCAAGCCTTTACTCTGTGAAAATCAGGCTTGTTTAGTTGACTCTAAGATATTCCTAGAATGTTTTCAAGTCTTGTGAACTTAACATTGTGTATTGTCTTGTCTCTTGAGTTAAATGTTGCGCAATTGAAAATAGTAAGTAGCTTTTTGTCTAACATTTAGGAATGTCAGACACACTTATCAATTCTTATCATGAAATACTATGTTTCTCTTTTACATAAAAATTCCTCTTGTAAGCCAGCCTTACCAAACCTAACCTTTTGAATCTCAGCCCTATTGCAGACACTTATGGTCTCCTTCACTTTTTTTACTTGCTGAAAAGCAGTAGTACTTCTGAAAAGCTGGAGCATTACATGAGTGATGAATATGAATACTTCTGAGTCAAACATTTTGTGGGATAGATCACTGATGCAATGCTTTATTGCATCCAGGCCCATGTGATGTAATCTGTGGAATCTGTGTCAAAGAGTGTGATTTCAATACAAGATGGCTGAGCACACCCTACAATAAACTGAGGTTGAACATGACACATATGGCAAAAGCTGTTTATTAGAAGAGTTGCGGTTGTAACCTAGTAGCTGAAATGACCTGAAATTCTTGGTCAAACTGGTTGGAGAAAATTGCATTTACACACCTTTGTGTTGCTTAAACTGCCTGCACAGGTGTTGTGATTTAGTGTATAGTGTGCTAAAAAAAAAGTCCTGCATTGTTCTGCTTATGTATCGTGTGGCTGGCAAAGGGTTCTTCTGAAAACTTCCCAGTGAACATGTGCATTTCTGCAAGGTGTTTCATGTGTTTCATTTCTCAGTTCCCTGCTTTTAGGGTTTTTCCATAGTGATGAATGATAATTTTTTTCATGCGAGCTGACCAAACAGAGCTAGCTCAAGAGTCAAATGTAAGCACTTTTTGTACTTTGTCCATAATTTAATATGAAATAGTGTTTAAAATATAAGGCAAAAGCAAACAAGTACACATTAACCAATGACAGAGAAAATCTTCAATAAACAAACAAAAAAACTTTTAGATATTGATTGATGAGGTCATTAGATATTATTATTTGGCATTTATTGGCATTTGCCATTTTCCCTGTTGTGTAAATTATATGGTTTTCCCACAACACAGAAAAGTTTAAAATTTTGTCCTCTAGTAGGACTATGTAATAATGTTATTCCCTCATCAAAAACATACCTAGAGTGCCATTTGATTCTTTCATGCATATTTGGAAAAATTAGGTCATTGTGACTGATATTAGTACTGCATCTCACTCACTGCTGGTATTTATGTGAGGTAAATGGGGGGAAAAAAACAGATTTTGGAAATAGCCGCAATGGGGTTAACACATGAGGGGACGCTTATATTGCTGTTTGTCACCATTGTCAGTCAAACGCTGCATAAATGTCACAATATTCAACCAAACTGGAGATCTTTTTCAGGGAATAAGTTCGTTTTCCCCTCGCTGGCTGCCTTTCAGCCTTAAAGCCTGCTTGACACAAACATTTGAAACAGATGGGCCTGAAACATGTTTTAAACTCCACTCTACGCGGCTGATAATAACCCACAAACTGCAAGTTTTGTTATCACTTTCCCAAGTGATGATATTTGAGAGAATATATGACCCAAATGAAACTGCTATGCCTTTTTAAAAGGAATTATTATTATTATTATTATTATTATTAATTTTAAGTAACTCACTCTCTCTGTGACCTTGGACAAACCAATGCTACACTGAATCTAACAAACCTCATCTATGTGCAGCTACAAGGTAACTCCTCTTCCTTTGGGAGTAACATTTTATCTTGCCAGAATGCGTCCCAGGAATGCTCCCAATGAGCTACTGTTTTTGAAGGGTGACAATATTCTGATTTAATGGCCTGCAGTGAGATTCCGCATGATCAAACAGGACCTAATTTTTCAGAGCTACAAAACAGGTCTTGTCACTTCATAATGGTAATTATTTATGGCTTTGGCTCCATCACCTCTCACAAACCAATAGTGCTTAAAATAGATCTAGCCTTTTCCCAACAATAAGTCACTTTGTGTTCCATTTGAAGTAGTCAAATTTAATGACAGTTTCAGGCTTTCTGTATGGAAATACTCAAGTGTTTGCAAGATATCATCCACAGACATGCAGTGAATCAGCAGCCGCTACATGACTCTGCGCCAACTCTCTATCCATTCCTTGTCCCGGGCTTTTCGGTGCTCTCCAAGTGTATGACAGTGTATGCTGGTGTGAGATGGTTGGGTGCATGTTGTTAAAGAGAAAGTTGTAGAATGAAAGCGTCTATGTGAGCGTTTGTGAGTTATGTGCTTGCAGACATCCTTTTTTCTTTGCTTTCTGGGGAACGACCGAGGGAACAATGGGCACATTGTGTGGACTGCTGGCAAAAGGCAGGAAGAGAGGGGGAGACGTCGGGGGAGACGTGTAGAAGAGCAGTGAAAACTGTAGGAGTGAAATGACATGAGATTTTATAGGCCATGAAGGAGACACATGAAAAGACACTTGAAAAGAGATGAAAACAGAAGACAGAGGAAAAATAAATGTTCACTTTTACCTCACTTACCGCAGTCAGGTTGCCATTACTGTACCAGGTTAAAATAATGTCAAATGAAATTGCTTGTCCATAAATGGTTTACATACATGTTTAGAGCAGTTAACATCATTTTTCTCCTTAAATTATGCATATGAGCTATGATGTTTGAAACATCTTGAGTTCATTTCAAAAACTAAAATCTGGTGTAAAAAAATTAAGCTGTTCACATTTATACTGATGGGCTTAAATTATAACATACAGTGCCACTACTGTTTAAAAAAAAAAAAAAAAATCAGTAATAATTTCAGCAGGCACAAATTCAACTTTTATCAGTCTCAACTACATAATCAGTCCAGTAATAATCAGTTCTTTCCTTAACAATTTCAAAACCGGTTTTGATCTATTTGTCTTGTTGGGATGCCCTCAGTTACAAAAATGTGTCTGTTTTACCTACCATCAACTACCATCACTAGATGGTAGTTAATTATGCCATCCATTGACAAATGAACCAGTATCCCTGGCAGTAAAACAGCCCCACAGCATGATACTCCCATCACCATGCTTGACAGGTCGTACAATATTTTAAAATTTAAGCGCCTCACCTGAGTTTCTAAAAACGTATGGCTTCTTAGTGTCACACTAATATGATACATATGTGTTGTGATAATATTCTCTTAAAACAGTGAAATAAATTAAAATTTCAATAATATTCAGATTTATTAAGATGTTTTACAACTTTTATGGTATGACTGAGGTAAAGGTTATATAGTAGCAGGGCAACAACAGAGATATAGAGACATACCCCAATACCAATAATTCAAAATGCTTTGATCACGATCAAGATCCAATATTTTGGAAAAAATTGTTGCAGCTATTCATACATGTTAACTTGTGGTTATAGCTGTAGCTTTAAAGCATTGAGTCTGAAATGTTGTCATTTCCAGGCTGTTTTTTGGAGCTCATTGTGACCTTATTTGGTTTGGGTTTTTTGTTTTGTTTTGTTTGTTTTCCCCTCTAGCCATCCGGACATCTTATTTACTTCTTTGCCATCATAATTTTTATTCTCAACGGACTTTAAAAGAGGAAGGAGTTTTTTCCCCCCTTACTTTATAATTAATATGACTTATTTTTGTTATTTAATAAAGTCTAGACCTATTTTTTTTCTCCAAGCGTCCAAACAACCGTCCACATAATCAGAAGTTGTGTTTACCCATTTTAGATGAATTAAGCTTCTTGTCACAGGAAAAAGACATAAAGCTTAAAATGATATTTTCTTATGAGTAGAAGAATTCATAATTCTTTATATTTTCTGAAGTTGTTTTGAGAGGCATAGTCTCAGACATTTCTATGGAGTTGGTTTTAAACAGCATAGCTGCAGACTTAGTTGGAGACTTATTACCAACTGACTGTGGATGAAGTTCCTGTTGTTTTGTTTTTATTGTTTTTACATGCGTTATAGAACGGCTATAACTTTTTGTATGTTGAATTTTACAGCATGGCTCCCAATTTCCAAGTACGTATAACATGCATGGATGTTGCACAGATTGTACTGCGAAAAAGCAGCAAATATAAGAATTGATGATTCTAACTACTTTTTGTGTAAAAAACAAATATTTCTGTGAGCAGCTTGTCTACACTAAGCAGTTAGGTGTTTTGAATTGAAGGTATTTTAGATAGCTCCCATGTGCATTAATTTGGAATATGTTTTACTTGTTCCAAAATATAGCTAATTGCAAATCTAAACATATCTTCAGAACAGTTTAGAGCTCTACAAATGAGCTATAGAGGTGGTGTGAATAAAAAATATTAAGAAACATGACTACTGACTTCTTTAATTTGCAAGTTGCACTTGTGTAATAATTTTACCCTTGGCATAGTATTGAAATGAATCATCACCAGCTTATCTGTAAGAGCACTTTGTGACCCAAGGCTTCTAAAAGTTAAGATATCAAGAGGTCTAAGTCTAAGATTAAAAGGTTATTGAAATGCCAAAACTATTTCAGGAGTGTCTGAAACACCAGCTAGCACGTTGTTCCCCCTTCATCACCTGCTGCTATATCCAAACTAAGTCTGAATAGAAACACTAGAAATGCTTGATTAGCTTATTTGATCTTTCCTTATAGATTGTCAGCATAATATAGAACATCAGTAGACATTATACCGGGGCAATAGGGATAATAAAACAATGTCATACTTCTTACCTGTTGAACGAGTTTGATAGTCATCTCAATATGGTTCCTAAGACAGACAGTGTCTGTTTCAACACAAACTGAAACAACAAGCTAAGCTAAGGTAATAAAACATTAATAATAACTAATGATAAACATGAGGGGTTTCATTGTCAAAATCTAGACATTATGACACTGGTGATGTGTGAATTTTAGATTAATGCCATGTATTCAAGTAACAATTTACTGGTGTTTAAAACCCAATAAAATCCAGCATTTTTACAGAATTCATAAAAATGCAAATATGCGTCAGTAAAACCAGAAAATAATTCTAACATGGTTTCTTACTATGCCACCAATTCTATATCATGTAAAAATGCTTAATAAACGCCACATAATGCCTTTTTGGTCACATGTATTGTTGGCAGTTTTGTCTTTTTTGTGTCTTACCAATAAATATTTGCTTTTACTTTACAATAAAAACTTGACAGACCATAACTGACATCCTCAGTATGATATTCTATTTCAGCCAGATAGATAATTGTTACATTTATTTTTTGAATGAGATGAAAGTAGATCGTGTATATTTTGTTTTATGTTTTAATGCAGTGCCATGTGTATTCTGCAAATCAGAAACATCCACAAGAACAACAGGATGTCTTTTTTGTTGTTGTTTTTCAGTGGATAATGATTACAAACAGCTAATGTGAACTACCAGGTAAACAAGATTTTGGTTTCCTCTTTCATACGCAGCCTTTAGAATAGCACAAGCATAAAAATTCACACTGTGAAACGGCTTTGAATTTGTGTGACGTGTGTGTGAGTGTGAATTGTCCTTAATGTTCAGATGCAGCCTTGCTGTCAGTGCTTGAGTAATGACCTCACTCATATGGATTCCAGGGTGGTCCTTTCATAGCCCGCTGGACACACTTCCACACACAAAACACACTTACCCCTTTTCTCCCCATCTAGCCAGAGATTAGTAGACCTCACTAACAAGTATGAAGTGTGTACACACAATACAACGTTGTCGTCTATCTAATAACACTGATTCTCTCACTTCTACAAAATTCCTTCTTTCATTTCCACAAGAAAACCCGTCAGGTTACACCTAAATATGTCTCTCATGTTTTCATTTTTTTTAAAACATGTACATGCACACACCCAGGTCGGAGAAAGTTGGAGAAACCCAAAATCCCCTTTCTTGCTATGTCCCGTGTCTTGCACAATCACTCTCTCTTTTACAAGACACACTCCCC
Organism: Poecilia formosa; assembly: GCF_000485575.1. NCBI lineage: Eukaryota > Metazoa > Chordata > Actinopteri > Cyprinodontiformes > Poeciliidae > Poecilia > Poecilia formosa. The sequence continues at coordinate 1,607,219 of NW_006800068.1, forward strand.
AGCTGTTGGACACAAACACAATGACATGATCTGCTTTTGCAGGCTCCAAGAGGCTGATGAAAGTGTCGGGAATGTGCACCAAAAGGCCACTGACACTTCATCCACTTTGTACTGCTGGCTTTTGACCTGTATCAAACGTCTAATACCTCCCTGACTCCTCCCAGATGTTTAGTGGCCTTACACCACACAAGACAAGCAGAATAGATTAGCTTTTATCTGCTCTGGTAGTTGTCACTGAGGCTCCCATGTTCTGGATTTATAGTGGGTAGCCGTTGCTCATATCATTCAGATGCTGGTTGTGCCGTCTTCTAATTGCTGATGCTGCTTCATCAAGATATAACGGTTGTTTGAAAAGCTCAAAATTACTTGCAGGTTAAAAAATTCCTTGTATGAAAAAACATGATTAAATAAAGATTACTACAGTCTCTACAAAGAGACAAAATTAAAGAACATAGATAGGAGAAAGATTCATTAATCTACATATTGTAAATCATACTTAGATAAATTAAGAGTTTGGAGGTTTTTGATATTATGTGCAGTAGCTTCAGCTACATCTAAATCTGTATTTTTGTTCATCTCTGTTTATGTACACAATTAATATATCCCTAGTAAGAGAACGTGAATCTTGAGACTATGGAGCTTGTTCCCTATATCTCTAGAATCTCTAGAAATGCATGTGGAAAAAAATCTGTATTACTGTATTAGCAAGTACTAACCTGAGAAAAGACAAAAACTAAATGAATTTTCAGTGCTGCCAGGCTTCCTGGAAACGGCTCAAGAGTGGGGCTGGGCGATGTATCGAGTACACTCAATGTATCGCGATGTTTTCAATTTACAGTAGTTAAAATGGCTATATCACAACCATTGAGTATGAATTGTCGTTCAAATAATAAACTTTCGCCGTCAAATTCACTGTCAGCATGGTTTATCAAACACCCTATGAATGCATCACTACTTCCTCCCCCTTTCCAACCTGAAAATTTTCTACCAATCACGTTGCGCAGAGAAAACAACCAACAGGCATGTTGTAACCATGGCTACAGCGAGAGTTTGAGGCGATCCGTGAATGAGACGGTAGCTGAAGAAGAATCAACCTAGCTCCGAAAAGAAACAGCGCTGGATCAATAATTTGGCAGTGGTTTACATTTTACATGGAAGATGTCGAACAAAATGAGGTAACTTGCGAAAAATGAAACTATTACCACAAATTTATTTCACCGCCCAGGTTCAGATATTCTTTTACATGTCGTTCCCGCACTGCTGGGGTAGAACGATTCCGTTACAGTGAAACCTGGAGACGTAGGTATGATTCAATTAATGATATGCAATGGGAAAAATAACTCAAAACCACTCTTTCTCTCACTCTCCGTGTCGGCTTTACACGTAGACACGTTACCATAGCAACTAACAACGTAACTTTATGTATCAGGATTCAGGACCAAAAACACTCAGAACAGAACATTCAGTTCGTTACAGTTTTATGCTTGTAGACTTGATGTGTATTTTGCGATTATTAAACACTGTGGTAGATTAGCCACCGCTGCTATTAGCCACACTAACACAGCGGTGGTTGATTAGCTAATTCAAGCACCTGCTTTAATGATGCTCTTGTCAGTTTGTGTGTAGGTCACCTTTTATATTTTTAAGCTGAACCAAAACACACCTTATTCCACAACACACCTGTTAAGTTAGTCAAAGTCAAGCATAACTGACCTACTTCCTTCTCCCTCGCTATTCTTTTCTTAGTTAAATCTTATTTCTCACCTTGTTATCTCATAGTGTAGACATAGTGTAGACAGTTCATAGCAAAGCACTGCATCCCTTTTTATATCAGCTTACATTTAAGTCTAGCAGGGAAATGGCGGGAACTTGCGTGGATGACATGCTGCAAGGAGTCTAGTTTAAAATAACATTGGAGCTCATTTAAGAACATTGTGATATTGTGCATCATGATATGGCAAAAATATAACCCACATCGTAATAATTTAACCTCAGTGTAGTGTAGCATGAACACAACTTCCTAAACAGCTAAGGACAAGCTATTTAAAGATGCACTCAAGAGGCCCTTTGTTTCTCTAGAGAAGTTGTAAAAATCAGTGGGAGAATCTGTCAACATAAGTATTTGATCTACATATTTTGAAAGAATGGCGCATCACTGTTGAAAAAATAATGTAATATAAAAACAATATATTATAGAATAAATATTTATTATTTTGCAATAAGACATGTTAAAATGGTAAAACAAAACAAACAAACAAACAAAAAAATCCAATCATTTATACAGTAAAACCAATTCCCATACTCTGAAGGTTCCTCTCTCGCCTTGTGACCTATGGAGATAACAGCTACAGATGACTGATAGGTGGAATTCCAACACGTTTGCATATATCTGAATGTACCATATAAATTATATAGTACTACGCTGACTTCCTAATCAAATGCATCTGCAGATGTTTCATATAAGCCAGCACCAGGAAATATGAGACCTGACCTGCATCTGCAAAGCTCTGTATTTGACTTACTTGGACTTCCTTCATACTACCATTGGGGCACTTGAGTGCCGAAACCCTTGTTACAGTTCAGCAGAGTAAGCATTTTTTCCACAATGTCAATATGCTGAGGAAGTTTATAGCTCATGCAGCACTGATTTCAAACTGTATCAGATTTTGTTCATGTAGCACTGACCCCTGAGGAGGAGGTCGTGACCTCTATTGTGGATTAAAGTCACTTTTCTGAACTATGTGACAATTCCCCTTCAAAACATTTCCTACAAATGACATTTCCACCTAAGGTTAAGGATAATTATCGGCACACTTCAGCTTGTGTTCCCTGTTGTTTTTGTAATGCTTTACGTGTTTTCGTTTTACAACAGCAAGCAATGCAGCCTTTGTAGATTTTCATATCCAACAAAAGGAAACTTATGTTTAAATACAAACACTGGCCTTTGAACCAAAAACCTTTAAATCTAATCTTCTTATCTTGCTTTTCTATTCCCCTTCATTTTTTGCAATGCCGTCCTCGCTGCTGCGCTCTTTGTCTAATTTACACACAAACAAACCAACCCTCTTCCAACCCTGAGGTCTTGGTTCCGGTTTGGGGTGTGTGAGAGAGAGCAGCCTACGTCTGTGTAGGACTGGAGCTCATTACACCGCCACACACACGTTTCTGCGTGCTGTGTTTGTTTACGTGCGTGAGCTGACACTAAGCAGTAGGCTCCTGGTTCTGCTTAGTTTCCTTGGGGTCCTGAGAAGCATCTTACAAGACTAGATGCTCACAGTCTTTGATGAGAAAAAACATTTCTAGCTCAATTTTACACAAATGTTTATTGACACAGTTCAAACACACACACACACGCACGTAGCCACAAATTTATGGCTTGTCACACATAGTGGGGATGCATGCATGCACAAAAACACACCAGTCCTGTGCAGCGTCGCTGTAAACTTTGACTTTCAGACAGCAGCCGTTTTGTCTTAGACAATCATTTCAGACGCCTTGCTCTTATAAAGCTACTGCTTCTGACTTAATGGTAGCTGTTTTCCACATGTGAAGCAGTCAGGGTACCACACACACACACACACACACACACACACACACACACACGCACGCACGCACACACACACACACATTCGCTCACATAAACAGCAAGCAAATAAACTGAGTGTAATGCCAGAAGGATTTTTTTTTCATGCTTAAGGTCTTGCTTACCAATATATACATAAAACTGTACCTAATGAAGAAGGAATGTCTCTTCCTGAAAAGAGACAAAATCATAGTTTAAGAAAGGATAGAAGGTTACTCAGTGGAAAACGGAGACATTTTGACAGCTTTACTTGATTTAAAATATTTAGTCTGAATGCACTTTTTAACCATATGATAAACATGGACTGAAATTAATGGGATAAAGGGAGATTCACACGATTATTCTGGTAAATTTGTATCAGACTAGTATGGACTCAGAAATTGAGATGCTCAATTACTTTGTCACTAATAGGAGACTGGTTTCTAGTATTATTTAGATAGCCCTGCTCAAACTAATCATCATCATCATCAACGTCTGTGACTAACTACTTCGGATTTATGCTAAATCAAGGCGTGTCACTCAACTATTTTTCCAAGATGCCAAAAATCTGCAATGAACTTAGCCCACCTATCATTCGCCATTATCTAGATACTAGTCTGAATTAGGACAGTGCCCATTTGCTTAATCGAAATTGAAATCCATCCATCGATTCATTGTCATCCACTTATTTGGGGTTGGGTCGCAGCCTGAGCAGGGAGACCCAGACTTCCCTCTGCCCAGGCATTTGGGCCAGCTCCTCCAGGGGATTCCCAATGTGACAAAACTTGACTTGCTTGATGAAGACAATATGTATTTATTGCTAAGTAAAACACAAAAAATGAAATTTTGCTTCGTACTAAAGTGAATGAAAACTTTTCTCTTTTTGAAGATTTCAAATGTTGAAACGTAAAAGCACTACCTATTTTAATCAAATCTCAATGAACCTCTTTTTTTTTTTTATCCTTTCAGCAACGATCGCCACCACCATGGACGAAGGGCAGTGCTACTACAACGAGACCATTGCCTTCTTCTACAACCGCAGTGGAAAGGACCTGGCTACCACCTGGAACACCGTGAGCAGGCTGGTGATGGGGCTGGGCGTCACTGTGTGCATCTTCATCATGCTCGCCAACCTTCTGGTAATGGTCGCCATCTACGTCAACAGGAGATTCCACTTCCCAATCTACTACCTGATGGCCAACCTAGCGGCTGCTGACTTTTTTGCTGGACTGGCTTACTTGTACTTAATGTTCAACACAGGACCAAACACAAGGTGGCTCAGTGTTTCAACGTGGTTGTTGCGTCAAGGCTTGATCGACACCAGTCTTACAGCTTCAGTGGCCAACCTGCTGGCCATCGCCATAGAGCGTCACATCACTGTCTTCCGCATGCAGCTACATACGCGTATGAGCAACCGACGTGTAGTGGTGGTGATCGTCATAATCTGGACTCTGTCCATATTGATGGGGGCAATCCCCAGTTTGGGCTGGAACTGTATCTGCGCCCTGCAAAGTTGCTCCAATATGGCACCGCTTTACAGCAACTCCTACTTGATCTTCTGGGCGGTGTTTAACCTGGTGACGTTTGTCGTGATGGTGACGCTTTACGCCCACATTTTTGTCTATGTGCGACAGAGGACCATGAGGATGTCGCGGCACAGCTCTGGGCCACGGCGCAACCGAGATACAATGTTGTCTCTGCTCAAAACTGTGGTCATCGTGTTGGGTAAGAATGATCTCTTAGCATTTACCTGTTTCCTTTCCTGTTTCTCTTCATCTACCCATAGTGCCGTCCAAGAGTTTTTATGCTTCCCAAGTTGTTTTACCTTATCACATATTACACCACAATGATCACTAACCAAGTTTCCATCCAATTTTTTGACTTTGTTGCTGGACTGTCATAAGATTATGGAGGGAACTTTTAAAATGTCTCAAAAATAGGAAAAAAGAAAAACTTTCAAATTAGTCATGTTTTCATCTACTGCTTTGGAACAAAGGTGAGCTCTATTCAATAACTTTGAAAGCATACATTTTAAATGGTTTTGACGAAAAGGTACACATATAAGGTTTGAATACATAACTCCACATTTCTCAAATTTGTGTTAAAATCAAGCAACATTTTTACAATTATGGAAAACTTTGTGTTTGTCTCTTCCATAAAATCTTAGTAATACACTTAAGTGTGGATTTGCCATTAAAATGTCAAAAGGTCTAAATGTCATGTAAACCTTTTCAAGCTAACACAGTGGTCTGTCCTTGTGTATTTTAATTGTATACCTTAATTTCTATTGGGGTTTTTTTGGAGGGGTTTCAAAGAAAGGATCATTTTAAGACCTACATCCTTTAGTGAAACATTTTCTGAGATGAGGGTGCTATGTCCCTGCTCAAAATATGTTTATGAAACTGATTACATAGAATGTCAGACAGCATTTTCAGCCAATATTGAGACATCAAATGTAGTGCACAATTAAGGCCCTCAATCTGTTTCAGATTGCAGTAATGTTTCTTTTTTCACAACAATAATGAGACAGCCCCTACTCCATTTTCTGTTGATTCCCAGTGATATTGAAAGATCCATGTTTATATGTTGATCTTCATTTAGCAGTAAATGTCTGTATCTCTGTCCTGTTAGACATTTTGTTTATCATTCTAGCACTGAGTGCAACTACTGTCATCAGTCATCAGTTTCACCAAAACAATGAAAGTGTTGAATGGTTCATCTGCAAAGCTTCGCATTCAGACCAAACACAGTGTCTGCCTAGTACGAATGCAGGCGTCGCATACAGTGATCTCATTCTGTGCTGTCTTTTCTCAAATGTGTCACAGAGTTGGGATTCAGCATGAGCGGTTAACAATGAATGTGCTCTCGGTGTGTTGGGGTTTTCGTAAGAACACTTTTCATTGCTATTCATCAGTGTAAGTCCAGTTACAGTCTCAAGTAAACTATTTTAGACACATGTGAAGTGGGACAGATTGGTGGTCGAGACCTCCTCTATCCAAAATACTAGTGTTTTAGTACAAAACTGATCAAATAATTAGTTCCACCTGTGACATGTGAAGCCATGGACCAAGTTGGCAGCCCCAACATACACATTATTTGGTGTTGGAAAAAGGCGCGACTAGAAAATGTCATAATACAGTCCTATCTTGGTATTTCAGTCAATTTGCAACGGTTACAAAAACACATTAAAACCTGTACAGTTTCTCATCATAACACACACACAAAAACCTTTCTTTCCTCCATTTTAACAGCATACCGACCAAACATAAAAGAACAGCAAAATGAAACCAACTGTTCAGGGCTGTATTGTACAGAACTCCTCCAGGCCGTAAAGATGTCACACACTTTCTTCAGCATGTGCAGCAGAGTTCCTCCAGCTTATCCAAAACAGACACACCCCTCCTCCCCCCTTCAGAAGGCCAAAACCATTACTTCAGCATAACCACTGTTCAAATGTGTGAATCCCTGCTCTCCCACTGAGAGATCTCAGGACACACACTTCAGTGTGGAAAATTTCTGCACTACTTGTAGCACTGAACGTTCAGAGTTCCTTCCTTTAAATGCAGTTCTAGATTTTAGTGTATGACCGTTATATGTTTTGAAAGACTAAAGAACTGATAACCCCGTCAGGTTTTCTGGTGAGAAATCGCCAGCACTTGTTAAATTGCCTTACATGCAGGTCATGACCTTGTTGCTTGGTGTGTTTAAATGGTCTAATTCAGAGGCGACACAGATCAAATAAATTACATGGCTTTAAGTAAACAGTGATTCTCAGGAGTCCTGAGCTCAGTCACTAAAAATAATTCAGAAAGGAGGAACTTTAGTTTGTTTAGTTTACTTGTGTTTGTTTGTTTCTCTTTCCTTTGGAAATCCACAATTTTATTTTTCTTTTTTGAGCTCAGATCTACTGAGATGGCCTAGATTTGTATTAATTATTGAACATTTCTGCAACTGGAGAAAAAAAAAAGAATGGAAATCATTAATCAAACATGACGTACAAAACACGCTTTGTGGAATAGGAATATGGTCTTAAAGCTCAATATACTTGTGTTTAAAGTGATCAATTTCAGTTTCTTTGTAAAATTGACATTTTTTCTGGTTGATAAATGACTGCTATTGTGCCTTAGCTTTAGACAAACTAAATATTCATATAGTTACGTCATCACCATATCCATTGTGAAGTTCATCATTTTGGATAAAAAAATAACTTCTCTAGCTGTTGGATGTGATTAAGCATATTACAATATGCTTTATGTAATAACCTCCCAGGCTTATGAATTCTGCTATAAAGAAGTAGGACATTTTATCTAATACTGTTGTGTCTAAGTTGATTTTGTGCCTGCCAGCGCACGAGTTAGACAGCATCCATTTCTAATAAACATGCTCTGTTTTGTATTTAAGTTCAGAAGTGAGCAGAGCCTGACATTTTCATGTCTGAACATTTACCAGAGCAAAAGGCCCCAGGACTCTTCAGTGTATAAAATTGCTTTTTGTCTTATTTTATTCATTTATATTTTACGTAGGTTCACTCAAACCTCATAGTCGACCAGCTCAGTGGCTGCAAAGAAAGTTAGTGCAAGATTTGTGGGGGAAAAAGGGCTCCGGAGTGCCTGAAAACAGGATATGTTGGTCCCAGACAAAACATACCAAAGGATTCCACACGATTTGTCTCCGGTGTTCCATGTTATCTCATCCTGATGCATTTGTTGTCTTTGCACCCAGTTTTAATACAAAACAGTGGAGAGCAGAATGTTCTCTCAGTAGAAGCAGAAAACATATATTCTCAGCTGCTTGAGAGATGCTTGGTTTTATTTTTGCTTGCTTAACCCAAGAGGAAAGGGGTTTCGCTTTCTGCCTGATGGTGTGTTCTCTTTAAGTTTGTGGGGTCCAGATGTGGCAAAATGTTAAATATGAAACATATGAGTGCTTTATTTTTGCACTGCACTTTGAAAATGTGAGCGGATGGTGAGAGGAAATATACCATAGTCTGCGTTAAGGCACTAAGAGTTACCGCTTTCTCTGTTGTCGTATCTTCTTTTGAAATTATTTCAGCAAAACTTTACAAAAACTCACGAGAAACATTACACATGGGGTAAATGGAAATCTAAACTCATCCCAGCGTAACTCCAGCTGCTTCTGCCTTCAGCGTTCCAAATGCCTATGTGAATTGGTTACCCTTGAAGCAATTGTAAAAATTTCCTGATAAATTATTGCACACATGTTTCAGATTCAGAGCAAACAGCTGTTGATTCCTGAGAATAGAACTTTTGGTTCATGAGATAATTTTTTGTCTTATTAGACACACTAAGTCGTAATATAAAACAGACTTGAAATAATTTGGTAGGATCTGATTACGCTTTTACATTTAGGCAAGGACCGTTTCCTTTATACATGGATTGATTATTTCCCACTGCTACTTGAAACTGTTGTACCAAAAAATATGTGTTTTACTTAATCAAATTTCCCACAGTAAGGTGAATTAAAAACCCCTCCTGGGTTGAGATTGAACAACTAAATTTAGATAAAAAAATAATCAGATTTTAACCAGTTTGTTTAATTTTGCAAACTTGTGGCAATCACAATTTATGCTTGATTAATAAAATGAAATATAGCTTTAAGACTTAACTATATCCTATCTCAAACTCATTTGCAAATTTGCTGCATTTTATGACTTTTAGATGTTATTGTCTAAAATGATTACACAGATAATTTACAGAAAATGTTTCTGTAGCTTTTTGGATCTCTGACTCTAAAGCATCATTTTTCTATAGTAGTGTGTGTAGTATATTACTGTGTTTGGAGAATATCAAACATCACAAGTAACAAGACTTTGTATATATATATATATATATATATATATATATATATATATATATATATATAAAAAAAATGGACCAGTGTTACTTTATTGTTTGATTTAAAGCAAGTTTCTACAAAGTCACACTAAGTAAAATATTAGTGGCAAATTAAAGCTTCCCAGAGGGTGTGATCCGTTTTTGTTCAGCCAGGAATCCTCTCCAGGTTCTGAGTGAGCTCATTTGGAAATACCACAGGGGATGCTGAATATTACGTCTCCTGCTCTATCTATCACTTTCCTCTGCCAACTTTGACTATGAGTAGTGAGTCACATCTGTATTAACATTGCTCCTGGACTCTTTGACAGGCTTTAGAGGATTTATTAAACCAAAAAAAAAAAAAAATCACATGATGTCAAATCTCATATGACGTAACAACCTTATGTTACTGGTTTTGATAAATTGCTTCTCAGAGAAGAACTGCTGTAACTTCTCCCATAATCGTTGCTGCCCTCCTGACTTTTGTCCTTCCTTCAGTTGTCCCTTGGGGAAACTGAGGGAAAAAAGGGAAAAAAAAAAATTTTGGTTACACAAATGCGCACATCTGCATAAACAGAGGTAGAAAAAAAGCTTGCAAATACAAAGTCTCCCACAGTCACATAAACCTCTGAGCTTAATAGAGAACACTCCAAAACCAGATTGGCTTCATTCACATAAAACTGACGAAGAAAAAAAAAACCAACAACCACAATGTAGGTTGTTTATGTGTGTTGTTTACTTATCAGATGAAAACACATCTGGAAATAAAACAGAAACACACGTTAAAATAAATACATGAAGAAAATGGAAAAAAAAAAATCTTGGACTTGTGAAAATACTTGCGAGTTATAAAGATCTAAATGGTCGAGTTATCTAGTCATGCAGTATTTTTTGAAGAAAGATTGTAAAATCACATTGTGAACAGAATTACATGGTAGTGGAAGGTATTGCAGCTCATGTTGACTCATTAAGATGAAAGTAATTCATCTAGCAGAGAGGACACATCAACAATATCTTTTCAGAGGACAGATGAGAAGGGCACATAATTGGATCAGGAGGTTGAGCTTCATCTGTAAAATCTATTTCTACCTTTGTAAGATGATTCAAGTTGTTTACAAAAGCTTTGCAAACAGAATAAAGAAGGATAGTGGAGCAAACAGTGACGTTAAAGAGGTGGATGAGAGGGATGGTTGCAATAAAGAGGGTTCGTAAAAAAGGCCTGGGCAGATGAAAGTGGGATGAAGAAGGATCGTAAAGAGGAATGATGATAATGAGTAAAACAAAAGGAGAAGTGAAAAAGAGCGGTCTTACAAAGAGAGAACAAGAATGAGTACAAAGAAAGCGGGTCAGATGGAATATAGACAGGTCACACAGGTCATATTCAGCTTTCTTTCTCTTCTTTTTCTTAGCCATCACAAGATCTATGCTAAACATAGTCCAGGCGTACTTTCTATTAATGTCTAAGCAGAGTATATTTTTTACAACTTTATATCTTCACAGAATCACATTAACATTTGGACTACAGTTAGCTAATTTAAAGGCGCTGCATATTAAGGCTATCTATGCTAGTAACATATTTTGTACTTTGATTAATGTAGGAAATGTTTTAGGTGGACGTGAAGATGTTCTCATGCAGTAATTAATAAATGGCAAGTAAGCTATATTATTGCTAAAACTGCAGATGCAACCATATATAGGGCTTATGTACAATGAACAAACAATGATACTATAGTTGACTTAAAACTGACAGTTTAGTGTCTGTTTCTCTAAACCTAAGTCTCTGCTTGCAGCTTTAGTTTTGACAAAGAATATTGCTTTGCGTGAAAACGCAAAACGCTCCAATATGACAAATCTGTATCACAAGAAAACCAAAGTTCAGAAATGCCAAACGCCTGGTAAATCTGACTACAGTTGAAGTGGATTAGTTGATGGCGACATTGTTACAGTAGCACACTTTTGTTTGTAGAATCATCCAATGAGGCCACCCCATATGCGAGGGAACAGTTACACATCCTACTGCTACAATTTGGCAATCCATCAGGAGAACATTTTGTTTGAATGACCTGAACAGATACACTTTACATTCATCTCCACTGACCCAACAGCCCTTTCTAATTAGCCATGGCAATTCCTGGATGTGTGGGCGTCTGTGTGTCAGTTGTTGGTCGTTGCAAGGGTCTTTTTGTGAATGATTTGATTATCTTAAAGCTTATGTTGCAGTATAAAGTCGCAGTATCAGCCAATGTGGCGTGCCAAGTCATACCATCCCCAAACACATGCATCCAGATGGCATATCACTAACTTACATTTGTTTCAAAATCTCTCAGTTCGAGTGAACAGAAACAAACCAAGAACTCTTTTATGTCTGGATTTCAAAGGGAGAACTGAAAGAAATTGTTAGATGTTCCCAAATGTGTCTTCCAGACCCGGGCAATTATGTGATTTCTTTGCTACAGTTGCATATGTGGTTTCTGGCAAACTGAGACCTGAACCAATCAGGGCTGCTTGTGAGCCAAACTCTACAACCCAGCATAGGCGTTCAAACGTGCCTGGTATGTTGATCATAATGTCACCTGTTTCCGTGTGCTTCTGTGAATGTTTGGGTGTTGCCAAGAAGTCTTTTTTTTTTTTTTTTTTTGCACAGTGAGACTTTTCTAATCTCTAACAATGGCTGCATCTGTCTGTTAGAGTCCTGTTTCAGCAGCATCAGTCGCTCATTTTACCAAACTCCAAGTGCTGCCTGAACATTGTGGTTCTTAAAGTTTTCATGGAAAATCCAGTGTGTTTTGGGTCAAACCTTGAACCAACGTGAGGTTTCTTAATAATTCAGGAATACGTATTTGGTTTACAATCAATCTCCCCAGTCTGGTGTTTTTACTGTTGACCTCTTCTAATATCAGTTTTTTTTTTCTTAGATTCATTTTGACAGCCTGTTTTACAGATATTTTGGTGAAATGTATACTTTTTTTATACAGTTGTTGAAAACAGCTGGCCACTTACTTTAAGAATAATATGTTTAACTCAGTAAATAATATGTTAACTTTGATAACCGATGGTATTGGTTGAGTTAATCAAGTTAAAGTTATTTAAAGAGACGGATAATTTCTGATTGGTATAAGCTTTGAACATCCTGAATTGATTAGGTTTTAAAGGCAGACTGCGTGATCTTCTGAACTTTGTTGGGTTATTTTCATTATGTTGTTCCATCTTATGTTGCTTTTTATTTCTGTTCCTGATTACTAATTATACTTTTACATTAGTGCCCCAGTTTCCTGCCCTTGTACACCTGTTTTCCATCTGCTCATTTACTCACCTGTGTTGCATCCAGTAATCAAGTCTTTATATATACGCTCCACAGTTTGTTCACTTGATGTATGATCCTCCTGTTTTCCTCATTCTGTCCTACATGATCTGTTATTAAAATATTTAAATATTCTTTACCATCTATACCATCACCCCCTGGGTTTTTTGGGGGTTCTCCACAACCTGAAATTGTGAGACCAATGTTTGAAACTGGGCGTCTTTGCTGTCTGAATACAAAAGCCAAGTATGTTCGGAGTAAGGCACTTATGGTTGCATTGCATAGACTCGGAGTAGAAACCACAAGTGTAGACATAAAACTACCCACAGAAGCGAGGAGTTACAGCAATGTGTTTTGATATGTAGGCAAAAATCTATGCTTCAAATCACCTTTGGAAAAATAGTTGCAATTTGGAAGCTATATTTGTCGAACGCAAAAGATGCCATTACTCTGGATTTGTTTTTGTTTGCTTGCTTTGAACAAGAAGGCAGAAGTCGGGTTCAAAAACCAGAAGCTTCACTTACAAATGAGTCACTGCTGAGCAGCAACTCTGCAGATAAATTATGGACTGAGAGGAAGAACAAAATATTACTGTAAAGGAAGTCGGTGTACTTGGAGCCAAAAAAGAGTTTGACACTTTGTTCACTGATGAAACCACTACAGGAACCCCCACTCACAGCACACCATAATCCTCCTTATCATGAACTAAACACCCAGTGACTAAATATACGAACTCTTATTTAAGCTTCATTTTATTTGATACAGAAAAGAGTAGGAAAGAGAGAAAAAAAAAGCACTTCTGCAGAGAAGCCACTGAGCTATAAAGAGATGATGGTCACAACCACAGAGGATAGCTTGGTTTTTTAAAAAAATGAGTTAAATTGAGAGTGAGATATAGACAAAAAAAATGACAGGATGTGCCAAAAGATTATGGACAGAGAAGTAACTTGAGTAGGCAGGGGATGACATGAAAAGCTGAAAATAAAAAAAGCAAGCAGTAGATAAAACACAGGAAACCAAAGCAGCTGTGGAAAAGAGAAAACGGCAAACAAAAAGATAAGTGGAAGGAGAGCAACAAGGGAGCAGTAATGCCATAATGAGTTCTTATGAATTTAAAAGCACAAAGGAGTAATCACTTAGATGAAACCTTAGCTAACACGATGACACATGAGGAATAATTGGAAAGCTTCATTAAAGTAAAATATTGCCAAAAGCTCTTCTTTGACTCAAACTTGTTTTATGTTTCACATGAACTTATTCGATTTTTGAGTTAGAAATTCAAATTAATTATTTGTATATCGACAATACGCATTAGCTTTGGAAAACATGGAGGTTTAGATTCTAGATCTTTTCATAATTCTATAAGAACACTTGCTATCAGCACATATCTTTGTATATAACAGGAGCAAAGGGAGTTTAGCTCACTGGACCCACCAGAACACTGACAGATCCGATTAGCCGTCAGCATTAATGTCCTGTGCCGGGACCACGATGTTTTCCAGTTATTTACAGGGTAATATGTGTCTGGTTCAGGCTGTTAGCTGCAGGGCACTGACAATGGGAGAGGAGATGGATGTTTGTCACACAATGGATGCAACATCTGCACTGCCTTATAGTGATTATCATGGAGTTTGCTTCAGACAAATACTGTCAGATATTTCCCTGTAATGCCTCGGAACAAATGCAGTACTGCGTTACTTGACAGATGTTGCTGTATTTTCTTTTATCACAACCACAGCACAAATAACTTGTAAGTGAATTTCTGCAACTGTTGGCATCAGTGTTTAGTCTGAGTTCAACACTTGATGCTTAGCCATGTTGAAAGCCTCTTGGTATTAAGGAAGCTAAAAACTACTATATTTATCCCAACATAAGGTTAAATATTGTCGTAGCTCACATCATCCAAGTAGCTAGAAAATGATTTTTATGGATGGTGATTTTGTGGGCAGAAAGATTTTCCAGTAACGGTCAGTCTTGCGCTGTTGTTGGCAAACACTGCTACTCCACCTCATTTGCTTTTGCAGCTCTTCTCTGTTTCTGTGCATCTCTCTTTGGTCATGTGGTCATTAGGCCGGGCAGAGAGACACTGTAGTCAGGGAAATGAACCTCACCCATGTTCGATGAAAATAATAGCTTGTACTTCGTCCTTCTCTATCTGATACTGCTCTGCATGCAAGAATAATTGTTTTCAACTCTTATTGCCACTGTTGCACATCATAACAATTTTCTGAATCAAATCTGACTGATGCAAAAATCAGCTGAACCCCCGTGCATGCGTTACCTTCCCAACTTAGAACTTTCTAAAAGTGCACGATCAGGACCAACATATATTGACTTGCAGAACTAATCACGTCCCTTAAACCGTTTTCACATTTTGCCTCAACCACAAATTTCTATGTATTTCATTGTAATTTTACACTGCATTATAGACCAAGACAGTAAGTAGTAGTACTAAGCAATGGGTTATTTTATCTTTAATCTGTTTTAAAGGCTAACAAGGTGTTTTTTTTTTAAAGTACCTACAGTCATAGCAAAGAGTATGTGACTGTAAATCAAGAGATGAACAATTTTTTTGCTAAATAGCTACAGTGTCTGGTAGCAGCAGTTATTAGGTCTAACAATGGATTGTCTATTGGATTTTAAGCCACACTTTGAGTTGTCTGTTCTCTCTGGACCGTTTCTTAAAATCCCAATAAAACACTTGGAAACCACGTGTAGTCATGTGGCATAGCATGTAAAGGTTGAAAGTGTATAGACAGCTTAGCACTCAAACATTCTTGAAGCTTCGCCAAACTGATATATTCCATATTCTTAGGGTATTTCAGGAAACAAAAGACTGTGATGTCTCGTAAAAGAAAAGCAAATGCATTCCTGAAATGTGAGCAGTCGCTGTGACTGAACAGAACCACATTTCGGTAACAGATAAGACATCCCAACGATGAAAAGCAGAAGAAACACAATGCTCCGGCCGTTAGAGGAAAAACTGTTGCGATCAGCGCCAAAACAGATCTCCTTTTACCAGCAGCAGCAATAACTGCTTAGTGATTAATTTTCCAATGAAACAAAGGCTTATCTGATATCTGTACGACTTGCAGATGTTCTTCCATCTCTGTGTGTGTCATGTTTTTGCATCACTTTGCTTCCCTCAGTTCAGAAAGTGCTGCTGTATTTCAGTAGGTTTTGACTGCCTGGTGTTGTCACCCTGGTCTCTATTATTTCTGTAACATCGTGCCAACGTCTGCTAAATATATATTTGTTTTGAGTTTTCTTCCATCAGTGTTGCTTTCAAAGTAGTTCAGGTCTTTCTAAGAAGCTCTAAAGGTTCTTTCCAGACACTAACAGCATGCAAAGTAGATTACCATACATTTCAACATTTTCCACGCCAGCTTCAGTATGTTTATTTACTTTTCTCCAGTGACTTTCCACTCAGCCTGCCCCTTTTCCCTCCTTGTGGCATTTTCAAGAGGTAACTAGGCAAAAGGAGAAAAAAAAGTTTGTTTTTTTCTTTAGACTCTATGAGCAAAGGTACTTTTTTTTAAATATATACTACATGGTGAACAAACTCATCGCAAATATTTGATTAAAAGTCATCTTTTATTTTATTCCAAAAGATAAACGTGCTTCATTCATTCGCAGTGCAAGAGTACAGTATTAGGATTCTTCTCCTTTCCTTATTCATTTCTTTATTTTTGACCATATTGTGTTCAAACACAAGATGTTTCCTTGGTGATAGGGCTTTGGATATTTTGTATGCTGGGTTGTGAAGCATTTAGGAAATGCAACCAGTTCTGCAGAATCCGGAGAGTCTGCTTGCATAGCTGGGAAGTGAGATCAAGCCTTTTGCTGCAGCTGCTGCCTGAACAGCGCAAACAGATAACAGGCAGGCCTGTCAGCTCTCTCTTTCCCAACTCTTTCTCCACTTGCACAATTCCTAATTGAGTTTTTCTTTAATAGACTCAAGAGACTAAAGTCCTGCAGTTGTATTGAGAAAATGACAAAGTACCAAAGCTTGACAGATCTAAAAAAAAAAAGAATTGGAACAAAAGATGCAACAGTAAAAAAGTGTTTGAAAATTGTTTGGAAACAACATACATTTGAATATTAGTAGAACGAGGTAGAAACCCAGATTCATTATGTCTTAAAGTGCTAGAAGTGGCTATTATTTAAAATGTTTCATCTCAGTGGGTTATGAGGACTCAAAGGTTTAAAAGGCTGGTAACATTCAAGCAGTTTGTGGGAAAAAAGCGATCAAGACAATAAAATGACACACTCAGTATTATACTATCCTCAATCAGCTTCAGTGGACACAGGTTGCACATATGTAAACAAGTTCACAGAATTATCCCAAAAGAAAACAACTGGGCCGTCCCAAACATGAGAAACGATGGGCTAAATGCCTAGAAGTGAGGAGCATGGGGTACGTTGGGATTCTGGTTTTAAGTTCCTCAAAGCTTTGTTCTGATCAAATCAGTGGAAAACAAACCTCCTTCCATCAAAATCATACTGCCAACCTCGGGATTGCTTCTTGTTGACATCCGCCTGGTCAAAGTTGTTTTGCTGGCCAAAAAAACAAAAAGAAAGAAAAGATTGTAAAACATGGGCTGTGTGCCCATATTTTACGAGTTAAAGAAAAGCTGTTTTTCACTTGTGGCGCATTGTAAATACCCACTAATGTACTGCAGCCATAATTCAAAACATGTCAAAGGCACTTTGAAACAAAAACACTTTCCTTTCATCCTACGTTATTAGATAGAAGTGACTCAGATGTGGTCAGAGAGTGTCGCAGATTCCTTTTATTGTCAATTAATAACAATGTGGTTATTAAGTGGTGGAGATGTGCTAACAGCAATCTTGCTTCTTAGCAACAGACCAAAAAAATAATTTCCTTAGACGATACTGTGGCTTCCTGTTGATCGACACCTAAGTAGTTGTTTGGAAGAATGTTCTCAATTTCTTCAAATGAATCCAATCTATTGCCTATTAGCAACTCCTAATGACAGCTTTAACACTTGCACACACATCTAATACATGTTTTGTGTCTTTAGGTGCCTTTATAATCTGTTGGACCCCAGGCTTGGTCCTCATACTTCTCGATGTCTTCTGCTCCAGCTGCACCGTCCTCAACTATGAGAAGTTCTTCCTGCTCCTCGCCGAGTTCAACTCGGCTATGAATCCTATCATCTACTCATACCGGGACAAGGAGATGAGCGCCACCTTCAAGCAGATCTTGTGCTGCCAGCGGCAGGAGAACGTCAACGGGACGGTGGCGGACGGATCCGACCGCTCGGCGTCTTCGGTCAACCATACGGTGCTGGGCGCCGGCGGCGTCCATCACCATCACAATGAGCACTCGGTGGTTTGAAATGATTGCAAAAAAGGAAGTCTGAAAGTTGTAGTTGTTCTGCCTGAGACTAGGTAGATGCTAAACGAGGGATGTGAATGTGACGGATCATAGACTGCTGTTTGAATTTACAAACAGGTGACACAAACTGATGACCAGCATGATGGCGAGATCAATGAAGAAACGGCAGAAGAAGAATGGAAGTAAAAGGAATGATGGAAAGACCATATGAAGGAAGAGGGGAAGTCTAACGTTCGGGGACTCTGACAGGGTGTTTGTATTTTTGTTTAGCTGTATGTTGGGTTGTTTTGTGTTAAATGTGTTTTTTTTTGTTGGTTTTTTTTTTACAAGCAAAGATGATATGAATTATTTAAGTAATCTGTGAAATGGTAATGCCAGTATAACCATTCTCTTTCTCCATTCAGTCTGTTTAACCTTGGAACTACTACACTTCAAGACACACCAAGACAAAACTGTTGAGAAACATTTCCATGTTACCTTTCCCCATAACTGAGGCATAAAAAACTCCTCATAGATTCACCACCATTCTACTATCTGAACAGAAGCTGCTTCATGATTATGTCAAGCGATGGAGCAGATGGACTGTGCTGTGAATAATCAAAACAGTATCAACTTTGCACATCATCAGTTTAAATCTTTGATCATTTTCAGAAAGTCTTGAAAAAGTCTAGCATCTGTGAGAGTTTACCTAAAGAAACCTAGGTTTTTTGGGGGTTTTTTTTAGATCTGTTACAGAGTTTTGACATATTTGTTGCATTGATCAGCTCAAGACTCCAGAGGAAAAATAGTCTTTTCGTTTGCAGAACCAGCAGAGTGAATTTAGAGGCATTTGGATCCATTTGCTGCCGTTTTGCTCCTTTCTTCTTTCATTTTGAGATGATAACCTATTTCATTTCTATGCTCATAAGCCGCTGCATAATATTTTATTTCTTTGCAAATAAGTCAAAAGCAAATATTTCCATACAGAGTATAAACACTAGCATATTTTTCTCCACTGTCTGGCAATAAACCAGACTTTAATTTTTCCTACCAATGTCAGAATTACCAAAATTATTTCTTATTCCGGCATTTCGCAAATGGTAAAAATGTTATGATTATTTCAGATTTATCACAGTTCTTCTTCAGACAGTGTCAAAATATATATATTTTTTCTTTTTACTCTGCTGGCCTTATAACCACAGTGTATAAAGATTCAGTTGTGTGTGTTTCTTTATGCTAGTTATGAAGACATTAAGGGATTGTTTAAGGGATTCCACTGCATTGCAGTAAAACGCAGTGACAACTTAATATCTTAGAACGCAACAAATTGGTAAATGTGCTACATCATTAGACCTGGTCTTTTATCTGTAGAGATAAAACATGGCTACGCTCCTACTGTTTTTTAATCTGATTTAACCCACTGGTCTGCATATTTTAAAGAAATATTGGTTATTCCAATACCTGTAACTTGGTTATTCCAACTTATAGGTAGGATTATACTTTACCAAAGCGTTTACATTACATTTTTTATCATCCGTTTCGAAACAAACTGAAGGTGATGCTGAGATGAAGCTCTGCTCAAACCATTTGTCCTAAGATGACAGCAGGTTGAGTGAAATAAATAAGCGCAAACAAATTTGCACTCAGACAAAAATTTTGACAAAATTCTCCAAAAATGGAGGGCTTATAAAGTCACCTACTGGCAGAGCAGAAGCATGACTAAGACTCTGCAGTCATGCTTGGAGCTGTGTCACACTCACTTCAGACAGAGTGGTGCTGTGAGTGTGCCACTAGCAGAGCCAATAAAACTCCAGTCACACATAGTTCTGATGAGCAATTTCCTCAAAGGTCTGCTATTTCAAGATAGCAGTCCGTTGGTGTCGCAGACATTATGCCAGGCTTAAACAAAAACCATTTCACCTTTCTGTGAAAATGTATGTTTTCTAATAAACTGTTCCTTTAGGGAACCACAAGCTTGTGTTAAAAACACCCAGTTGAAAGTCATTAAGTTACAAGAAAGGGAGTTCCCTAAACTTTTGCTGCAACAGTGTTACTGATCACATAAGCAAGGTTACATGTACATAAAAGTATGTAGTTTGGTGACGTAGCAGCAGATGAGACGAGCTGACAAACTCTGCTTGACATCCTCTTCTAGTATCCGTCAAACTAATTTGTTAAATTTGTTGAAATACACTAATTATTATCAAAGTTCTGACTTTACTTTGATGTCCTGTGCTAGACTCTCTTGGATTGAGAAAATAGTAATTTGTTAGTCTTTTAGCAAAACCTAAAATAGACCATGAGAACATTTGTTTTTGAAAGGCACATAGACTGAATCAAAAGAGGGTCCAGTGAAAATAAATCAGTGAATAGATGTTTTATTTTTTCTTCATTTTTTTTTTGCAACTGTTCTGCATCAGGTACATTCTGGAGCATTGATATGATTCATAAATAGAGTCAGCTATGCCACACTTTGTATAGTAAAAACTCATGTATGAATAAAGTATGTCTGTTTCAAAAAGAAGGGGTTTATTTGCCCCTTCACCAATCTGATAAATTATGGAGCATAACATGTTTTTGCTACTTTCAAGACTTCTTTTGGTTTTGCTATTTCTCAAGCCTAAATGATTCAGATCATTCATTTCAAACAAAGATAACCCGAGTAAATACAAAAAAAATATGTTCATGTAATAATTTAAGGTGTTGTTAATTGCATCTAAACCAATCTGACCCTAAATGTAATTACCAACATTGTGGATGAACTTTTTTGTAGTTGTTTTTTTTCATCTCACTGGAGACTGAAAGAAGCATTTTAGAGCATAAACATGTTAGGTAATGCTAAAAGATTATGTACATGAAAACTTAACATAGCTTGTCTAACTAAATGATGGATTTGGTGGTTTTAAATGGAATCTAAACTTCTATATAAATTAAATAATCAATAGAAGCATGCAGTACCAACACAAAGTATTATACAGCTGATACTAATGCCTAAATGTGGTTTCATGGAAATGCTTAAATTTCAGTTAAACATGTCCATGAAACCAACATGAATTTTAATTTCCTTTACTAAGCTAAACAGTAACACGGTCAGTTGAAGTTTCCCGTATTTAGTCAACATGTGATGTTTAAAGACTTCAAATCCATGTTGCCAATTTATTTCAGCTTAGATTCTTTTCTTTCAGGTAAATGAAAGATGAAGCACTGTTATGAACTGCACCTTACTCAAAGCTGTCAAGTTGTTTTTTTCTTTCACCGTGTCATGTCAAGAGGGCTGTTTTGGTGCTTTTTTTTTTTTGTCTGGTTGTTTTTACACATTTAAAAGGGAGATTTATAAAATGCCTTGTCTTTTTAAATACAAATGAATGATCAAATTTGCCCCTACCTGTTCATCTGGACACTGGTTTGTGCTCTCCACTTCGGTAACTGAAAACCTAAAGACCTTTTCTGTACCGTCATTCTTCACATTCACAACTTTTTTTTTTTTCTGACTAATGAATTATTCAGCTAATTATAGCAAACCAAATAAACTGCCAATGCTTGTCTGTTTACTATGGTGTCACCCTTTGCATACCCTTGTAAGTATAATTGTACAGTTTTCTTAAATATATCTGAAATATGTTATTCCAAAGTTAATCGCGAAAAAGTGAAACATGTTTGTTGGATTTCAATGTCATATTTTTGCCCAAATGTACTGTAGGAACGCCTTTGTGGTTTGATGTCATCTATTTTCTGCTGTGAATGAAGTGAATTTTCTGATGGCCATATAAAAATTCTGAACTTTTTTTTTTTCACTTGCTTAAAGCTAGCTTTGTGAGTGCAGTGCATTCCAGTTTGTTTAGAAAAGTAACCCTACACTAGACTTAGTTGGTTGGAAGTCTCACGCTTGTTTCACCTTCACACAAGTCCAGCAGTGTTTCCATGTAAATACGTCCAACAGCGGTTTCACAGAGCAGAGAGGTGAGAAGTGAAACCCCCTGGAGTTGAACAAGAGCAGCAGGCGGAGTTAAGTTATCTTTACTGAGTCTGCTAGTAGTCTGGCGTTTTACTGGAGCGAGGAGTGTTACTCTTAAGGGCAATGCATTTGTCTCAACACTTATTTTCTTCTGTAAATCTCATATTTCGTTTCATGATCTGTCCATTTCTGTTCAGATTAGCATGATGTGCCTCATTTGTAGTTTTGTGGTGAATCAGTGTTTATTGTGGCCTTCTACTGCTGTTGTTTGGCACAGCTAGCTTGCCAAACAAGCTAGCTGTGCCAAGCGCAATTCCCATATGCAGGTCTCTTTTTTTTTTTTCTTTTTTTTTTACAAAAAAACACTACTTTAAACCCTTAAAAATGCCAAACCTTTCTGTACCAGTAGTTTTAGTGTGTAAATGTGACACAGAAATTGATTTTCAATCATATCAATACATCAGACGTCAATGCCAATGAATATACACCCAAAGCAATTGTGTTGATATTTCAAAACCAATTAAAAAAAAAAAAACATTAGAAACATTCTAATTTGTGTGTGAGTGAAATTTGTGGTTTGATAAATGTGTTGAACAGAATTAAATGAACAAAAAACATTGTGTTTGATCTTGCCAGGGCTGTTCCTCTGTTATCTGCTTCTGTTTCCATGACATCTAGGAAGCTCAGACAGGGAACACTGAGGGTGGCTGATAGACAGACGCAATAATGCATGAACCTTGTGCCAGTTCACACATTTTCGACAGCCTTGGTCTTCAGCAGGTGTCTCTGCACCAGCCTGCTTTCCATTTAAACACCTTGCAGCTTCAGGAGGGATGTGCTACAAAAAGCTTCTGAAACAATTATTGGCTGGCATTTTAGACTTGATTCACAATATGTAGCTAGCAAATAAATAATATAATGTGCTACTCTTGTGCAAACAGAATGTGGTTATCAAAGTGATAGCATAACATTCTGACTAGCATGGCAACATAGTGCCATTTTACTGCACAGTCAATTAACTTTTAACTTCAGTTGTTATAAAAATTATACATGCATATATATATATATATAATATATATATATATATATATATATATATATATATATATATATATAATAAAACATAAGACACTTTTGATTGTAAATGAATGCCTCAAATTAGGTCTCTGTCTCTCTAAGAAACGCTTGCTTTTTCTGATGCTCCACCTTCAGGAAGTCATCACAACACCACTCCGCTATTAACCATTTAGCAACATTTTTTTCACCAGTGTTTCACTCAGAAGTAGCTTGCATATTGAGATAAGCAGATTTGAAATTCCATCAAGTGTTTGCTAACTGCTGGCGGCTAGTCTGAAGGAGCTGAGTGGGAGAGTCGCAGGAGAGGGGAGCTCTGTAATGCGGAAACTTGGAACAATGGAATCTGCATCTCCGAGGGGGAGCTTCATCCTCGAAGTCGGTGCTAGATAAGAAATGGGATTCACCGGCAGTAATAGTGAAAAATATCTCTCTTTTTTTAAGAAAAGGCAAAGATCAGTCAGAGTTTTGTTGCCTACAGCAAGCAAAATCATGTTTAGCCGACTGTCTGTGTCCCATGAAGGCAGAAGAGAGAGACAAGGTTCTTACTTATTATTCTAGGTGTACCTTGAGATGAATAAATGTTTATTTATGACCAATTTGAGACTTGAAACCAAATCTGCATGGTACTGACAAGGACTAGACTGCTTGAGTGATTAACTGCAATGTTTAGATAGAAATGGTCAGGGTCAGTTCTGTGTCCAGTGGCGCAAAGCGAAATGCATCGGAGACCTTACCGCAGTCGGCAAATATTTTTTTTGGAAAGAGTGACATGTTTTTGCGTGGGTGTCAGCTATCTACTGTTTATTGTTCCACAGTTTTGGAGTGTTTGCCTCCAGCTGACTGATATATGCCTCTTTACTTCCTGTTGCTCCTGAACGGACCAATGAAAGCCAACATGGCCAAGCAGGAAATACCGCCGGTCGCTGACTGAAGGGGATGTCACATCACTGTCAGGTCAACATGGACACTTTCCATGATTCTTATTATGGTCTGCTGAAAAGCAAAATTGCTCCCCCTGCTCAAAGATTCACAAGTTGAAAGGACAGAATTCCATATTTTCTTGCAACCTGCGCCACTCAGAAAGTCAGCGGGTTTATAACAACTGAACTTCAAAGATCCACTCGCCCAAAGGAGAATATTATTACGGCGAAACAGGAAGGGATTCTTAACTCTAATAATGTGGAGATGCCAAACTCCAAGAGCTGCTTTATCCAGCTGTGAGAAAGGTTAGAGCTTCCATTTAAATAAACCTTTTTGCTTGGAGGAGGGATGACTGTGAATGAAGACCGTTTAACCGTCTTATGTGGCCGTCCTTGTGACACATTTTTGACAAAAACACTTTGAAGACAGAGAAGTAATGAGGACACAAAATGATCTGCAGCTAGACCAAAAACACTTATTTATGAGAGCGAAGGCAAGGCAAGAAAAAAACCTGAAATAAGGTCCAGATGTTGAGGAGGTGAAAAGCGAGGCGACATAGGAGGAAGTGGGAGAGGGAGAGAATGAGCTGCAGTTTATGTCGAAAAGAAGAGGGATGACCGGTCCAAGGCCAAACTCCTTGCTGCCTTGTCCAAACAGTTTACACTGGGCATCCCCAATCTAGACACACACACACACACAAGCATGCAAACAAACACACAAACACACAGAGTGCCCTGAATCCATGAAGCTTTCACAGGCACACCCATGCAGTGACAAAACATGTTGGCAAAGATGTAAAATAAAAATAAAAAAACAGAACGTTATGCAAGACATCTCATTTATTTGCGCTTCGTTGTGCAAACAGAAATTTAATTTACAAAGACGTTGAATTGCACAGACTTTAATTACTAAAGGCCGCCCTTACAATCCCTCTTGTGGAGAAAAATATTACTGCACCATGCGCATGTTAAAATGCTGGGCTTTTTTGAAGGAAGGCCTGTGGATTAATAAACAAGGACATCTGAAATAATGTCTTAATGACTAAAAGGGCTTTTTTTTCCACAATGTTGTATTTTTGAGATGTACCTGCATGTATTCAGTTAAGCTCAAAAGTCTTCATACTGCTGGCTACTCCTATTTAGATCTTAAATTATTTTCTTTGATGAGCTGCAACTTCTCACATCACACCAATCATTAGAGTTGATGACTTGGGCCGGGGCTGTCCAAGATGGGACATGACAGCTTGTCGGTAAAATTATATTATTATTTTATACCTAAATCGATTTTCCAGGGGTATAAATAAGAAGTGAAGGCTAAATAAATGTCAGTATCTCATGTAGTAAATTATATATGGAATATGTGTTTATTCATAGGCCACACAGGTATACACACATATACTGTATATTATTTCATAGAAATCAAAAAATATATAAAAATAACAGACTTAAAACAGTTTATGAATTGTAACAAATAAAAATAGCACACCGCAAATAAAAAGAAATTAAGCGTGTTGGTTTTCCTGGTGCATTTGGAACTGAGAATTTAGAATAATTGCTTTTAAATTATGAGAATCTCTATTCAATTCATCCACAATGTATGTAAGAAAAAAATATGACATACAAAGTCTTATCAGTTAGATATGAATTTATTTAAAAAAAAATTTTCAAAAGAAAATATAACATCTAACCTGCATAAGAACAATTTCAGTTGCCCCCTACAGACAAATGTTGGCTTATTCTCAGTCAACTCATTTTAAAGGAACCTTAACTAATGGATCTTGACAAGTGGTTTTGCAGAACAATCACTAAACAAGTATTGAGACATTTTATGAACAAAACTCACTGAATTTTGTTGTTCTTGCGAACTTGAAAGACCATCAAAAACCAACAATGAAAACAAAAAAACCTCACAAAAATGCCTCAAACTGGAATAAAAACGTATATACTTTAACGATCAGTGTCGATTAAAAGTGATTGTGTGCCACTGTGGAATAAACTGTTTCTTTCGTGTTTTTAAATGATGTTCTCGACCTACTGCCCTTTGTCTTTTAAATGACATCAGTCTGTTTCATGCTTCAAAATTCAGAACAAAGAGGAAAAAAACCTGTTAAAAACCAGATTGATAAAAAAAAACAAGATTTAAACAAATCTTGTTGAAATTATTAAAAATGGCCATACTTTTGTGATTCAAGTCTTTATAATACATGACAAGGGACTACAACTAAGGACATGGTATTAGATAAGAACTATTAAAAAAACACAAACATACATTTCCCAAAAGCTGTAAAAAAAAACACTAACAAAAAAAAGGTTAATTCAGCTGCATTCAAACCTTGACTTTTTTTTTATCCAATGCAGATAACCTCCTAGCTTTTTTAAAATAATTAATAGAAATTGACTAACTAAATTGAGGATAATCACATTAGTATAAATATAAATCCGAAAGTATTGGAGTGTTGTTTCTATTAATACTTTTTCAAATGATCTGTGGAGTACTTGATGAAATGAGACTAGACGCATGCTGCTGGTGTAACACATGGGGGTTACCATCCCCAGTCTGACTGGTCTGAGTCCCTCCTGACACTGCACAGTGCTCAGATATCCTCAGGTAGCTCTTGGTGTAGAAGAGAGCCGCTGAAACATCAGTCATTCAAGCTTATAATGATCAAAGCACCAAGTTATAGGATCCAGAGAAAAACCTTTCTTAAAAATTAGATTTTACACATGTAGAAATAAGTTGCAAGCTGAAAAATATCAGAGTCGCATCAGAAAGGACGGCTTGGCTAATATGCTAACTTTAGCCTATGAGCATGGCTCCTTAAGAAAACCTTGTCAACAGGAGCAAATATCAGATTGTAGCAGTAGAATGTCTGGGCAAAGAAACAAATGATAAAGATAGACACAATCTGACGACGTTTAATCAGAGCATTAGAGGGAGTTTTCCAAATCATGAAACCACTGTGGAGTAGCTCAGTTTATCCTGTAAATTGTCACTGGGAGGAATGGTAGTTTTGTGTTTTGTCATCAGAAAAAATGCATGCAGATGCTGCTGCATCGTCCTCCAATCAGACTGGTCTTTTTGTCTGTGATCTGCTCTGTAACATACACATGCAGATGGGTGTGGACATCTGGTGCACATGTACTCTAATGTAACCCTGTATCTGTTCTCTATCTCAGAAATAACTCCAATCCTGGGAGGTTTAGATGTCCCACTACTACAACACATTTAAAAAAAAAAAAAGTCATGAACCATCTCTTAAGCTTTACACCCAGTTGTGCAACTGGCTGCTAATATGCAATTAATTCAAATCAGGTGGTTCAAGCAGAGAGACATTTTCTTATTTTAATATTTATCCTATATAAGGCTGGTTCATCTATGATTTCAGGCTCAAAAATGAAAAAAACATCAAACAAAATAGAATGAATAAAACATAGTTTGTCATTAAAACAGGATATGGATTAAAGATATGATGCCCCCAGAACAAAAATAGGACTAGCAAAGTCAACAGTATCAAGTGTTGCGTTTATCCTTGTTCTCAGTGAGAAATTCTGACTACAATCCCAGTTTCCTTGATGCTTTCCCTTATGCAAGAATCACTTAAATAAAAAATTATGAGTCAGCTTCAGGCTCTGCATTTGCACTCAGGCTGTTTAGATGCATTCGCTCCAGTATCCGGTGTATGCTGCTAAAGCTCGGCCTGTCTGATGGGTGTGTGCTCCAGCACAGACGCATCAGATTATACAGCTCCAGGGGACAGTCCTCAGGACAGGAAAGGATGTGACCATCCCTCACGTAGTAAATGACCTCCTCGTGACCCATCCCGTAATACGGCTGCATCCCGTGGGAGAAGATCTCCCATAGCACCACACCGTAGGCCCACACATCTGATTCGGTTGTATAGCGATTGTAGAAAATCGACTCCGGGGGCATCCAGCGGATGGGGATTGCATCGTTCTCGTTGGCTTTGTAGTAATCGGCTGAATAGATGTTTCTGGAGAGGCCAAAGTCTGCAATCTTCACAATCATTTCTTCTCCAACCAGGCAGTTGCGTGTCGCCAGGTCCCGGTGGACAAACTTGCGCTCTGACAGATAGGCCATTCCCGCGGCGATCTGCTTCGAAACAGAGAGTTGCTCGGGACAGGTGAGGGACGCCGCCTCCCCGTCGGAGGAGAAGCTGCGAGCTGATAGGCTGGCCCGGCTGATGGTGCGCACAGACTGGGTCGGAGATCGGCGCCGTAGGAACTCATTGAGGTCCCCTTGGGCCATATATTCAAACAGCAGACACATGGGCTTACCCACAGCACAGACACCTGAGGAGAGAACAAACAACATCTTTATAATCACAAAATAAGCATAGCGGAACCAAATATCAACAAAATAAACTTTTAACCTAAAAAAACCACTTTGTTATATTTTTAGTATTTGGAACCTGGTATTTAAAAGGACAACATGCCAATTAATCTTTTATTTCCTGTTGTGCTGTTGAACCAGATTTGTCCTAAAGAGGGTTGAAAATACCCAACAGGGCCTTGAACTGTAGCTCTATTTTCTCTGGTCTTAAGATATTCCATAAACTAATAAAGTTTTGTCGGTTGTTGCCTTAAGTGAACTGTGTCAAGAGTATCTATGATTGATTCTGTTTCTGTTTTTGCTTTTGAAATCAAAGGCTCAATGACCTGCTGGTCGCAAAGTTATTTGAAATGCTTTCAAATGTTGTTTTAACCCACAGAGGTTTACTTTCATTTCTTGTTGAGATTCCAAACTCCTTCAGAATAAAATAATATCTGTCAGGAATCCACCGAGGAATCGGGATTAGATGAGCAATACCATGCAGTCTGAGTTTATGAAATTGTCAGTGTAAAAATTATTTCTGCTTTTATTTTAGGCTATTGTTGCAAGTTTGATGTAGTATGTGAGTCATGGATAAAGATGGATGAAGTTCTCTGCATTATCTAGTTATCTAGTCGACAGAGCAACAGGAAAAGTGAAAGAATCACATTTTATTGGTTCTTCAGAGACCTACTTTTAGTTCAGAGCCAATATTGTAAACAGGCTTGAAGAAAGCTTCGCATAAACCAAACTCTTTAAAACTATAAACTACAGGAAGCCAAAAGGAGGCTGAACAACTCTGGGCGAAAATATGACACAAAAACAGGGTCATATAGAGGACCTCAACCTTTACTATTTCCTGTTCAGGATAGTTAAACATACTAAATCATCTTTATCTGAAATGTAGTCTTTTGTATATAAACAAAAGATTCCAAAAATCACCTCTATTATATTTAACAGTTGCCATTACATCTCAGCTTTGTTCTGATACATTATTTACTTGATTACATCTCATACCAAGGTTTACTGATTCTGTCGACAAAGCCACAATTTCCATGTGTTGTTACAGCGCGTTTGGAAAGTATCCACAGCACTTCACTTTTTTCACTTTTGTCGTGTTGCAGCTTTACTTTAAAGGTTATTACATCAATTCTTACCCTTAGCAGTTTTGGAGTTGTTGGTTTTTTTTTATTCATTAAAAATAGAAAACCAAGAACCATACTCATGTAAATGTGATTCCTTTGTTTTCTATTTTTAATAACTTACAAAGAAACCCCCCAAATATTGTTTTTGACAATTAGGTCTTGCTCTAAGAAAAATATCCCAAAGGTAAGAACACTTTTGCAAAGCAAAGTTTTTACGCTAGGGAGGGTGATGTTAGTAGACAGTAGTAATCTTGGTTGAATGTCAGTAGCTTAAATGCTTCACTCCGTAGCTAAATATATGAAACTTAAACTGCACACCTTCATGCATCAAAGCAAAGAGATGCCATCATATGTCGTCTCTCTAAATTTGAGTCGTTCGTCTTATGGAGACGTATTTTTACACAACAGTTGCTGTGTATTATTAGCTGTGAGGGTAGCTAGAGGTTAAGGAAATAATCTAGTCATCCAGGATTCTAATTTCTTGCTTAATCTACAGGAGACCTATTGAACATCAGTCAGTCAAAGCTGAAGCGAAAGAACACATCAGACACCGCAGGTCTCTGACATGGGTGGGGGGGGGACGAGTGAATGTTGTTTTAAAAATATTTCACAACCAGAGGAACCGTGGAACTAACCTTCTCTGAGCAGTCAATGACCGATGGCTCTGTTTATCCTATGCAAGTACCAAAATGAGCATGCTGTGCCTCTAAATGTCTTCCTGAAAGTATGTTTGGATTTGAGCTGTTTGCCTTAGATAAGATAGACTGAATTAGTGGAGATAATGCTTAATGGAGGCCATTTGTTTTACACAGGTCAATAAAAGCACATCGGTTGTCGAGCTGCTTCATGGCAAACACGAAGCAGCTGTCTGAAGTGCATTTATGCCGAAGTGCTAACAATGTGGAAAAAGTGACTTAATTCAAACGAATCACTGTATCTGAGAGGACGCTGGAAACTAAACCACTTTCAAGTGTTTCTAATCTTTTAGACGGTATCAAATATAAAAAATAAAAAAAAATAAAAAATAGGGATATGGTTTATATTACTGCCTGGTTAGTATTCAAATTCAAATTTGAATTTGCATTGGTATCAAATATTTTTTCTTGTATATAATGGTTTCAAGTCTGTTCTTAAGCCAGTTAGAAAGTACAGGACTGTCTCGGTGTTTTGGCACTTTTGTGTGGTATAACTAGCCACATTTTTCAGTTCTAATTCAATTCATTTGAGAAAAGTACTAGTCCTCATAACATAAAAATCATTTTTCCTGAACACACAGTAGCCGTGTGTACAGAAATGTAAGTATTTTTGTTTAACTTGTCATGTTCCCTGACCTTGTACTTGTTCTTTTATTTGCTCCATTCTTTCTGTCTCTTCTCTGTCCAACTGTTTCTGCTTCTCCGTTTCGTTATTTTTGTATTTTGTGCCGTGTTTTTACTCGAAGCATACCCGCTGCTTTAACAGATATCCAATGTAAATTCCAGCTGTGACCGCAGTCCGTTTGGAACACGCTCTTCCCATCTCACCATTTTCCACACAGACCTACTCACCCAAGAGTCGAACGATGTTTGGATGGTCGAATTCGGCCATGAGCGCCGCCTCCCTCTGGAAGTCGTTCTGCATGTCGGCTGAGGCTTCCTCTTTCAGCATCTTCACAGCCACCATGGTGAAAGGCTCTGTGGGCAGGAGGCCCGGCGCTCTGCAAGTATTATAATGCATTACAACATTCATTAATGATTCTCACAGATTGCTGCAGAATTTAGTGTTTTCTGTTTCTACAAAATAAATTACCTAACCTATACCCATTTTGCATGTTCTGTTTTAGCATTTTCATAGTTGCAAAATCTGCTCTAGGCACATACACTACTCTACAAATTAGCTTGAAAAAGCCTAATTCACTGCTTCATCAGTTCATCCGTCCGTACGACTCCCTCGTTTAATAACCACACATTTTCACCTTCTTTTAATGTGCTTAAAATAAATATTTGTGAGTGCTAAAATCATACATTTAATTGAATGTATTGCAAGGATTCAAGATGCTCCCCTATTTGAATTAACTCTATTTCTCATACCCGATTTCACCAGTTGACCAGTTGATCAAATCATCAGACTGACCTGCTCATTGCTCGTTTCTAATAGACCTGATCACCAGGTTTGCTCTTCCATCTGATTTATGAATCCAGATCAGAAAAGAAAAGAAGAAAAATTGTTCCAAAGAATAAAGGTAATTGCACCACTTGGTAAAATCTTCCTATGGGTAAATTACAGAATTGGAAACACATTTGCTGTGATTCATACAATCACCAACACTGAAAACATCCTTTTTAGGCTCTTGGCCCAGTGTACATGCTGTGCACACTCTGCCCACTCTATTTGATTTCCAGTGTGGGTGTTTAGGTGATTCTCCAATACTCTGTATGTAAAAAAAATAAACTAATATAATGAAACATTAGAGTTACCAAGTTTCAGAGAAAGGATGTGGTTTTCGATTAAAGACGTTTTAGGCCTTTTCCATTTCCTGGCAGTGGTTTTGAATTGCTCTGACGTGTGCTTGGTTTTGTTTTGTTTCAACACAGCCGAATCATATGATCGAATTACCTCTTTAGCAAGTCTGGCATAGGCATTGAGTTTGTAAAAGGAGTTTGCAATAAGCCATTCATTTGATTCAGGTGTGTTGGAGCAGGATGCATCTAAAATCTGCAGGACATGTAGCTTTCAAGCACTGGATTTAGAAACTCCAGTGGGAGCTTCATAGGTAGGGGTTTTTTTTCTAGTTCTATTTTGTATATAATAGGTTTAATTTCCAGCCACTCTGCTTCACTAAGTTTTCAATAAAAAATAAGTTTCTGGAGTAATGAAGATGGCATCCACTGCCCTGCAAGAAGAGAAATGCAGCTAAATATATTTCAGGTTTTAAATACACCCAGGTACAGCTTGAACATTGTTGACAAATCAGTTGCTGACAGATTTATGATACTGCAGGAATAAAACTGTGACTCAGGTTTGCTGTTTGTTTTGATGAAGGAGATCAAGTGTGAGACTATGGTGTCCTGCTCTGGGTTCAAGGTAAAGTGGAGGTGACTCCTATAACAGCTCCCCTTGTGACTTTGTGAATGACGCATTTGGTTCTCAAAATGACCAGAGCTAAGACAACCTCTTATCTGTCTTAATCCTTCGCTCTTTTCCTCTGTGTGAGAAATGTAAACATTATTACATAGACCCTTTTTCTGCTGTTGGAATATTGATTTATTACGTTGTTGTCATTGTAGAAAGCGCATGTTGCTGTCTTTATTGCTTCGATCATTCTGTCTCACCTGGCCTGAAAAACACGTCCAAACGCTCCCTCCCCGATGTCCCTGACATATTGGATATTGTTGCGGGGGTACTCGAGGGCCAGCAGCTTTGAGTTCAGCAGCAAAGGAACCCTCTGGTACATGGGATTAGGATGGAGTCGATCCAGCAGGAGCTCAGATGGAAGAGCGCTCAGTGTTGGCGTCCCAATCTCTCTTCTGACAGCGAGGGCATATGGGAAAAAAAATCAAATAAAATCAGAAAACATAAAAACACATTTCAAGTTCCTTGTCTCTTCCTTTAATTTTTTCTTACCTCTTTTTGTTCCTCCACTGCTTTCTCCTCCTGTGACAGCCAATGATGATGATTGTGAGGAAGACAGCGGTTCCCATTGAGGTTAGGACAATAACGATGACAGACATGGAGTAGGCTGGCGATGATGACGTCGAGGTGGGAGGGGGACGAGGAATCTGATCGGGCGCTGTGAGCTCTGGCTTCTTCACTGGAGAAAACAGTAGAAGGAAAGTCACCAGCCTATTGATGTGCACAGAAGACGCTCATTCAAAACCCTTAGCAGGACGTCAAGTCGGAATTATGTGCAAAGGCTTGTGAAGATTACCTATTCAATCATGGCATGCTAAGATGAACAAAAAGGGGATGACAGACAAATCCAGATGTGTGAAACAATATCTGCACATAAATCCATGCAGATTTTTTTTTTATCCTTCATAATCAACATGGAAATTAGTCCAATTTTCAAATTGGACTAATTTGAAGGTATTTCAAATTCCTGGAAGGCAATTTGAAATTCCTTCCAGGAAGGTCACAGCCATTGTTGTAAAAGGTATTTTCTACATTTTCCCAGTGTTGACTCGTATAGACAACATTTCTTCATCATGAGTTAATGGTGAATGAAATTCGCTTTCCCATCAGGAACAGTTTCCCAGCATAAGTTTCATATGCCAGCCAGTATTTCCTGAAATGTGTTTGCGCCAGTCAGTAAGACAGCATAGGAGTTCAAACATTTTAGGGTCAAAACATTATTGATGCAATCCAAGACTGGAGCAGGAAAATCAGACATGATGCAATATTTCTGTGCCAGTGAAGCCCCTGGTGTGATTTAAAGGGAAGGGTAAGAGAAGGTTAGAATATCAATTAATTAAGTAAATCACAATTAAAAGCAAAAGAACCTGGTGCTGTGATTATTTCCCCACACCGAGGCACTGCGCAGTATTCCCAGCGTATATTAGGATCTGAGGTGTAACACCAAGGCTTGTCACTGATTCCTCCAGGATTCCTACAGTGGTTATTAGAATTCATCAGCTCTGGAACGACATCCACCGATAGGCGGTGCTGGTGGGGAACCTACAGGAAAAATAAAAAAGAAAAACAACATTTTGTAAGTAGAAAAAGATATAACTAATGACATATTCCTAAACTTTTCAGTGTAATACAGATTATACAACCTTGTCTTTTCAGAAAATAGCAAATGCTGGGGTAAATGCTTAATGTGCAATATAGTTATAGCTCAGCAACCACTTGGCATAATGTTTTCTGTTGAGGATTTTGGGAGCTTCTTTACTGAGCCTGCAGTTTGTTCCCTCTGGCAATAACCATCAGACAGCAACAGTCACATCAAAGTCTGACTCTACAGGCCTAGGGGGCTTGCTCTACACTGTAGAGGCAAAGTACCAATATGGCAGTGACTCCTAGTAGAGAATAGGACTTGGTTTTCTGAATACATCCACGTCTAACCATCTTTACACTCCAGATGTCTTGTAGCAATTTGGGAAACTTAAAACTCTTTCTTAAGGTGAACTTTTTTTAAAATGATTTCCACTGAGCACAGCAGGTGGCTTTTCAGAGGAATAAAAAAGTGATACTACAATGATTTATCAGGTTTTTTTCTGCTCAGGTCAGTTTAATCATGCACCATGATGTCATAAACAACTTTAACTAGTAGTGTAATCTCACCACATTGGCCAGCTTGTATTGCCTCATAATAGCTGTAACTTAATCTGCTGAATAACTCTAAACACTTAAACTGTTCATCTTGTGCAAGAGGAGAAATGTGCAGCTGAATGCGTCAGCCTCTTTGAAGATGCAATTAGTGACCGTACACTGCGTTTTATTGGCTTGTTGAGTGCAGCAATCGTCTGGGTGACTCATTAGATCTAACGGCAGAATGAGGAGAAATTTGTCAGATTTTCCACTTCTGCGCAGTGACATAGATTCGACCCCATGCTGGTTTTTAACTTTATGATTCAGGCCAAAAAGATTGTATCCCACTGTACATGAAACACATGCCTCAACAGGAGCCGATTTTGACTTGATTTTACTTTGGAGGGTAAGAACTGTCCCTCGGTAACATTAGCACGCTGGATGGTGTTTATGTGTGGCTTGATGAAAGATAGATTCATGGAAAGACTTGCGCACAATGTAAAACAAAATGAAAACAAAGGGTGACATGATTATGACTTACAAGATTTGCATACAGGACACCGTAGCTATCACACAAACTGATGGACTGACAGTTTTCTTCACCTCTCAAGGAAATTTTGAATCACTGATATAAAATGGGGAGCAAGCATGAGGCAGGCATTTTCTGTTTCACATTAGCAAGAGTGGGAAATCAGAGCATAATCTGTTCATGCTGGTTTACAATTTACATACACCCAGCAAAAAAAAAAGCCAGTATTTTCTTTTCAGCATGAGAAAGTTCTAATCTTTGCTCAGTTAAAACAAATGAAATGAAACTATTCATTTCATTCAAATTCTATTATTTTTTTAATAAAGTACAAAAGATTCATCCATTCATTCCTCCATCCATGGAGCCAGCTGTTTTTATTATGCTTTTTTTCCCCCACATCTCCCAGTTATATCCTCCAGGTGTTGTTTTGCAAACTTTGATTACTCCGGCAGGTTGACATGCAAGAAAATAAATAAGTGGTTAAGAGGTGAACAGTGATGAGATCTTTCTTTTGTTTGTCTTTTTTTGCTGTTTGCAATTACATGAAGCACTTTATATATGGTAAAATTAAAGAGCACAAAATAGCGATTAAGGAATGATCAGATCAATTAATGTCCTTTGGAAAACTATTCCAGTAAAAATCAGCCCTCTGATGAGATTACAAGGAGGAGATGAAAGCTTGGTGCTTGCCAAAAACATAGGGCTTGTAGTTAATATGCATCAGTCAAGTTTTAAAGCCTTTGTTTTCATTAACGCTACAATATCACATCATATAAATGAAATTAGTTTTTCCTAAGCAGGAGAGCCTTAAACGTTTAAAATCACAAAATGGGTCATTTCATCGAAAACGCCGTTAAAGCATGAGGTGTTCCCAGATCATTTTAAGCAGAAAACAGATCATTGTAGATCTGCTGTCGACTTCAGTTGTCTACAGCAGATTATTCATTTATTTTAAATTAAAAATAAATTACTGCCTATTTTAATCAAGTCACATTTATGTGCTCAAAATGAGTTTTACAGTTTAGTGACACATCAAAACTATGTTTTGCTCTGGTTTTACGTCACACTTGGCATTTTGAAAACTTTCCCCCAAAAGTTACATTTTGGTCCTTTATGATCACTGTGTCCCGTAGGCTTGCCGTGTTTGACCTTTGGCAAACGGAGACTTTCAGCGCTACTCTTTCATAAAAGCCGGAGTTTTAGAGTGTATTACTAACAGAGACTCATTTTAATTCACTGCGTCCCTCTTGTGTTGAATCTACACATAAAAGAACGTTTTAGGTGTGTGTAAAGGAAGGAAAATTAGAGTAATATGTGAACAAAAGGTTACAGAGAATACACCAACATCTGGGTCATATTGGACAGCAATTGTTTCCTCAATTGGGCAAACGTATATAAGTATATGCCTGCGTGTGTGTGTGTAGGAGAGAGAGGTTGTCCTGGAGTCTGTTTACCATATGCGTGTGAAAGCTAATTGCTTCCAGAGGCAGGATGTGACATGTGAAGCTCCTCCCTCTCTGCTGACCTGGCACCAACACACACTCCCTCACACACAACAGCGCACAGGAGAGTAGTAACGGCTCACCCAAAAAGACCCTATAAGTGAGGAAAGCCGTAAAAAACATAAAGAGGCTTTTGGGCAGCAGAGTGTGTGTTTGTGTTTTAACCCATGCACACCTATTCATGCGCACTCGTGCTTGCACTTGTCAGCGTTTTGTGTCCGTGTCAGTTTTTGGGTAGATGTCTTGCATAACTGATATAAAACTGATCAAAACATCTGGGAAAATCTTTTGGCTTTGTAATCTTGGAATCTCAGATATCATTATCCCAACAGTTTATCCACGCTCTTGTGAAAGCACCCAGCAGGTTTGGGGATTTCGAGAGGTTTAAGAGTTACCCAAATAAGAAGGGAAGGGGACAAGCTGAAAGTTGTTTTTTATTCTTGTGCTTTTCTGAAGTAAAATATAATTTAGCTACCTTAGATGTCGCTGACCAGCTTAATTCCTGTTAAGCTACAACTTTGTCATGTAATGTTTTATGTATTTTTCAACCACTGCATGATTGCTCTATGATCCAAAACGATTCAGTTTAAGAGCTGCGGATGTCCTGAGGGGGTGATTGTCCAGTGACACATGTTTTGTGGATCTTGAGAAAGCTTACAACCTTTTCTCCCAAGGCATTTTGTAACTGTGAGAGCAAAGGATGCTGGGAATGCTCCTAAAGTGTTGGTTCAGATTTTGTGGAGTTAGATTCTGTGAAATTAACTATTTACTGAACACAGTGAAAACATTTCACATCGGTGTGACTTTGTTAAAAGTGAAAATAAACCATAAGTGTTGGAAGCTAAGAGCTTTTCAGAAATAGACTGCTTTCACTGATTAGCATTTTAAAACAATTTAAACAGAAACTGTACATATCAGTTTTATATAAGACTTTGTTGGCAAATACTATACGTCCAACATTTCACAAGGAATAATTATTACATAATGCTGCTGTTTTGTTTATCTGAACAGCCATGTCTCTGTATGGAGTCACCCTCGGTGTGTCCAAACTCTTTTGACCAATCCGACTGACCCAGTAGATGTAGGCCGCGGCCTTCACAGACATCAAAATGAGAAGCTAATGACTGAATGATCTAGCCTTTGAATTTATTACCACCCATTCCCTACGTATGTCCTGTCACCTAACAATCATAAGGCTGCTAAAACTAAGCTGCCAAAAATCAAGCCTGAAGTCTGGCTGAGTGGTTTTATTACACGTTTAGTCCATTAAATTAATTGAACGATTAATTAAATGAACGTGTCCTTTAAAAGCACTCCTTGAATTTGGACACACCCCTTGATTAGACCCTTTCTGCCTTTCTGAAAACCTTAAACATGAGCACACACTGATAATAACACCAGAGCCGCCAATTGCAGTAATAGCAGATTTGCTAAGTTGTTCATGTTTGCTTACCTGTTTGTTCCACGGTTGACACTGTATTCCAGATCTTGTGATATTCACACGGCCTTGGTAGAAGCGACCTCTGCCATCGTAACATGTTGCTGTTGACAACAAAGAAAACACTGGGATTAGGACACTGGGTGTTTTATTGTCAAGTTTCTCTCTTCTGGTTTGTCTTTTCACACTTACTTGTTATCTGATCTTTTTGGAGATCTGAAATAAAATGGGGGAAAAAACAATAAAACGTCAAAGGGAAACAGCACTGGTAACTCATTTTGACAACATAAACAATTATATTAAATTGTGGTATGACACTAAGTGGTATACAACCAGAAATAGAATAGGATGTTGGAAATGATCTGCTTGAAATGTTTTGGGTTTTATTTTTTCAAAAACGCTATGAAAAAGACATCTATGCTTAAGCTGTGTTGTCTATTACTATTATATGCAGATGATACTAAAATGTATATTTAAAGCTCACAGCCTATGCCATCCTGGCCTTTGAGAAATTTAAATCCACCCACAGTTACAACCACTACTAATATACTTACATACAGAAAAAAACTATGAACTATACCTTGAGCTAAAGTGTCACGAAGGAACACTCATCACAGTTTTGAGATGTCATATCTTACCTACAAAGGGGATATATGTACAGCCATGTGGGTCAGTGTGCAGACTTGGTAAGGCCTGACAGTTGGGTAGCAGTGAAGTAAAAATTTGGGACCCAGTGACTGAGCTCAAGAGTCCAGCCTGAACTGAACCAGTCCCCTCCAGTGTCAACCACTCCTTATGGCAATAGAGCTCCTTCACTGCCAGGCAGTGCTCTCTGTTCCAAAAGTGAAGACATGAATTTAGATGATTAAATGGCTTAAATGTATTTCCTGCTCTCCGCTTCTAACGCAGAATCAGCCCAAAGGGAAATGTAGACCGCTCAGTACCTGCAGACCGGTTTAGGGGCTGAGCCACCAGATGGGTTGCAGTCGGGGAAGGCGGAGTGGCAGAGCAGCGAGAGGGCGACTGGGTTGCACAGTCCGCTGAGGCCTTCCAGCTCAGCCAACCAGCTCTGAACCAGGTATTCCTGCATCGCTTCAGGATCCGACAGGGAGGAGTTGAAGAAAACCAGAGAGTCGTCTCGAAGATTTGTTCGACACGCATCTCCACGATATGCACTGCAGTAGCCTGTGATGCCCTTATGACTGCCTGGTATCTGTTGCTGCTGATGATGTCTGTTGGAGAGAAAGAGTGTGTGAACAAATACTTGGCCTCTTGTGTCTCTTTCTCTGTTATTTGTTGTGTTTGGACAGTTTATGAGCTATAAGATAATCATCAAAATTTCATTGGTTTTAAGTTTGCACTTTAACTAACAAATAGTGTTTGTTTTAACTTTATAGAGGTAGACTTGTTGTATCAGATTGTTGTTCAAGTACTAATGTCCCAATTTATAGCGTAGCATTCTCCTTACGGTTTTCTATTGGCAACATGTAAGAAGGAGAACATTTTTACATTCTCTGTCTCACCTAATGATGAACAAAAAACTTAAATAAAAAATAAAAAACTGGGGCAGCCCCTCTTTTACTGCTTTGGTAGACAGTAAGTGAAAATATGAGATGTTTTTCACCTGAAATATCTCAACATGATCCAGATGTTGATGATGAGAGAAGCTGTGGAAGGTTTACATGGATTGCATGCCGTCTGCTGGACTTCCTCGCTGCCTCGTGAATGAACATCTGTCACATTTTATGTAAAAACCTGTCTGTGTGCCAGACTCCCTCTATTCCTGTTTTTCTCCTAGTTTGATGTTTGCTATTACTTCTCCGTTGCCTGTCAAGCCTTCAGGCATGGAAACACGTTCATCCCTGTTTGTCATTTTGACTCCTCTAAACGCCTACATGTAGAGCTAATGGCTTCTTTTCAGACCCAGGCTTTTTGTTGTCGTTCTGTTTTACGGCATTCACAAGTTCCAGATTGATGATTGTGCAAAGTTAAAATCAAAGTCCATTTATCCTTGTTTTTTTTTTTCCTTTTTGATCTTCAATTTCTATGTCCAGATGTGGCGATACAGTTTACCCTGTGTATGGCCTGCAGTCATATCCATTTTTTGTCTTCAAGCAGTCACTTTCTAATGCATTTTTTTTTTTACTAAGTCTGTGACTTTTTTATGCGTGTTAATGCAGCTACGATTGTCTCCATAGTAACGTATTTAAACTCCAAAAAGTTAAAAGTTTGGCATGGGGGTTCATAAAGTAAAGTAAAGACTGTTTGGCACAGTAAAAAAAAAAAAAGCAGTGTGGTGGAAATCCCAATTTAAGAATGAACAAACTCTAAAAATAATCTAACAATAAAAATAATCTACTGTTCCCTCAACATTTACTGACCCCTTCTGGAAAAACGTGTAAAAGGTCTTAAAATATGTAAGTGATGAAACGGCGACCCACTGTTCAAAATGGGAAAGAAAAGAGAACACATGGTCCAAGTGAGGATGATCTCGCTTGCATGGCTTGTTGATCTTAATAAGTTAGAAAATAGCAACATGACCCAAATTACTTACTCAACCTTTCACATACTTAGTCAAAGGAATCATTAAAAGTTTGAAAACAACTGCAACAGTGACAGGCAAGTCTAGACGAAGACTTTAAATGAGTTTGGTGGAATTTGATCAAATTTACCTGAGCTATAACTAGAATGCCAACTGATCTTAAAATTGGCTGTAACATAAGACAAGGACTAAATATGAACTAAATATGTACAAAAGCACCTTACTCACACTCTTCAGTAGTTACTGGATCTGTGATACATGGCATCACGAACTATTTAAAACACCAGATGGTCTTAAAAATCAGTTGTGCTGCACGAGTGAATTTAAAATGGGTTCTCATTGTTCCTCAGAACCAAAATCAACCTTTTTTTTCCGACTTACACCTCAACTCTCAGACTTAAATTAGGACACACACTGGCCACTTTACTAGGTGCATTTGTTCAATTGCATATTAAGAAAAGCAGCAAATCAGAAAATCACCCAGGTGCAGCTCGATGCATTTAGTCATCTAAACGTGGGGTAGAAATACTTAAGTTCAGCAAAAAGTGAAAAGCTACTAAGTTGTAATGTGTTGTACCCAAAATTAAAGGTTGTTTTTTTTAATGTTCAGTCCAAAAATAACATATAAAGTCTTTTAAAAAGCTTATTAAACATCTCTACTTGGGCACATATACAAGGCTGTGCACAAAAAACATTCAACACATTAAGAAAAGACCATAAACTGAAAGATAAAAAAAAGAAAAAAGGCATCTTTCTT
This sequence comes from Poecilia formosa, assembly GCF_000485575.1. Classification (NCBI taxonomy): domain Eukaryota; kingdom Metazoa; phylum Chordata; class Actinopteri; order Cyprinodontiformes; family Poeciliidae; genus Poecilia; species Poecilia formosa. Next base: position 1,648,681 of record NW_006800068.1, read on the forward strand.
ACCTCCAGTCTATAAAGAGGCAGTATCCAGAAGACACCAGTTGAATGAACCCAAGTTGAACAGCGAGAACAAAGACACAAGACAAATGGAGAAGACAAAGTTGATTCGTATGTTTCAGTCTGGGAGAGCCAAGAGCAGCCATGGTGCTTTTCTCTTCAAGTCGTGGTAATCTGTGAGGGGACTGAAGGACAACCAGGTGGAAGCGGAGTGTGTATGCAGGTGTGGTCACTGTCATTTGAGGACGACTGTGAGCAGGGTGTGTTTTAAAGCAAGAAACAGCTGAAGCAACATAAAGCACGACCATCTGGCAGCTAGAACAACACAAATAAGCAGCTGGTCACAACAACCACTCATCAATAAAACAGTTCAAACTTCGAACTAATAAAAACACTTCTTTAAGTCTTTTTTTTTATGAGAGTTTGATGGCGATGAAAACTATTTTCTCTACATTACCTATAACAGTGACTCTGGCACTTTTTTTAACATTGTTCGCTCCACCGCTGTGTCTGTTGGAGGCCACACATGTGTATAATGCCGACTTAGTCACCGTTACTTTAAGGACGGAGAGGATTACATTTCCCACCAGAGTCTCCTCCACAGAGGCACCGGACACCTGGAAAGAAAATCACAGACGAGAGAAAGGTGTACTAGACACAGATCAGATAAGAAGTCTACATCAAGTCATAAATCTGGTTCTTTTTCAGTTTTTAGTAATTCATGTGAACAGCATTTTGAAGTGAGTTTAAAAAAAAATCAAAGCATGAGTATGTAAGTGGGTTCCCATCTTCATATAAAAGATGACGTATGCAATGATCTGCAATGCGGGAACCTGTGAACGAATGAGGCTAGGCTAGCTGCTGACATGTGGCTGTGTCTATGTTTGAAGTCGCTTTTCACACTGTCTGTTTTGGGACCCGGCCTCGTTGACATTAACGGCCTTAACAAGCTGCCAAAAAATCACCTCCCAAAGTCATTTTAATCAGCACGCGCACACACAGACCTAGTATTTACAACTATTATGGGCTTATAATCATGTTGTATCACCCTGGACTATAAAAGACCCAGACGGTATGTGATGTAAGTCATTCCCTTAATGGTTTGCATGAGGAAAGTCTTGTGTCCTTGTTAAAAATATGACCTATTTAACATTCTGCATTAGTTATAGTCAAAAACTTAGAGAGATTTCTTAGGCTTTGATTCTAGAGTTTACTTTGAAACACTTTGAGCCAATCATGAAACAAAATTCTCACATTGCTCTCTCATTTAATAAGACCAACATTATTATCTAACCTGATAATTGCGGGTATTATTAGATAACTGCGATGCAATCTCTTTAAACTTTTGTCGCCATGATGAGAACTCGCCGCTGTTTATATCCCTGATCCCACGGCCCGCCTGAAAGCCCTCTAACTGCTCAATCTGTGTGAATGCAAGTGCAAAACGCAGATATCAAAAGCAACAAATGAAAGTGTAATTTCTGTTAGTTATTAAAGGGTAAGGGATTCAACATCTGCGTTTCTACAACCTCACAGCTGCTCGTTCTGTTTTAGTTCCGACACAAATAAGTGAGCCCCTTTTTTCTGCACCTTCAAAAGAAAAAATATAAATTCCAGAACATATTACAGGTTGCATGAATCTCAATTTGTATTTTAATGAATGCCTACTGCAGATTTACCCACTTCACGCCAATGATCGGCCCAATAAATACAATTAATATCCCTCATAAAATGTGCTACCTGTGTAACATGAAAAAGGATTAGAATGTATTTGCCACCAGAGTTCGTCTTCAAAGAGTAGATGTTTTGGGTACAAGTCATAGACGACTCCTCAGCCAGGAGTGAGCGTTATGGGCCATGTGAGAAACTGCCACTGCCTGTGTTAACAACTCTTTCCTCTGGCATGTTAAAGAAGCACTGCTACTGTACTTAGAGGATCCGATTGTTACGCTGTGGAAATACTTTGCTGAAGTAGTTTGGCCTTAGGGTCACTGAAATTTACTACCTTTTTTAAATGAACATGTATATATCATAAGATTTTTTTTTTTTTCTTGAGATCATAAGCCCTTCAGGAGAAATGTGGTTTCCTCATTGCGGAGAACCAGAAGCTTACTGTGACCTAAAACCAACACTAGAAGACAGGAAAACAAAATAAAATGTGCTTTTGCAAAACCCCACTAAGGTTTTCGGAGATTGTGAGATTTTATAAAAAGTTTTGCAACAGCAGCACCATGACAAGAGCATCAATCCCCTTCCAACAGCAAATAGTATGGAGGTCAACAAAGTTATTTACGCAGTCCATATTTTAACTACAATACCACTACTGAAAATATACGTCTTGTTAATAATATTTTAAAAAAATACAATTTAAAGCATTCGTTTAACCACATATAGAAGCTCCACATAGAAGCTCTGAAGCATCTGTCTTATTTAATTAAATGTCATTGAGTGGCAAAAATCACCTTACATTCAAAATTATTTAAATACAAAATAACAGCAAATTGATTTAAAAAAAATCTATATATTTTACTAGATGTGTAAATATGTTTCGGCATCACTACTTAAAGTAATAATAACACAGATGCTCCTCAATTTATTGTCTGCCGTTGTAAAAGGACAATTACATAATTATGCAGACAATAAGAATGAATTTTACCAAAAAAAATGAAAATCAGAAGAATTCATTTTAAATGTGTTCAAGTTTACATGCATATGCAGAGTAAATTAAATCCAACCACTCACAGTATTCCCGTTTTCCAGCCAGGTGATGGTGGGAATAGGATTTCCAGTGGCATTGCACTCCAGGGTTATCTGGCTACCATAATCTGCTCTCTTCTCTTTTGGAAATCGCAGGAGTCGTGCTGGAGCTGAGCAGATACACAAACAGGGTGCTAGATCCATTTAAGCATAACAATAGAAACAAGTCTTAACTTGAAGCAAGTTTAACCATGCAAGCATAAAAAGCAAACATCGTACTTTGTACTTCAATGGTGACAGGTTTTGAAAAGGCCAAACCAAAGCTGTTCTTTGCCACACAGCGGTACATCCCAGCATCCTCCGTCTGGATCCTATGAATTTTTAGTGCCCCATAATCAAGAATGGTGACACGGTCGCTGATCTGGAAGAAATTTGTTCAAAGTGTAAAAAGTCTGTTTAAACTTTTCAGTATTCCAAGATCATATATGAGTCAGGAATAACATTATAAACCTTTCAAAAGTTAAGTGAAGGCAAAAGCTTATTTTATTATAAGCCCTGTGAGAGGGTGAGATGTATTAGAGAGCAAGGACTTTGCTGTCAAAGTTGATGTATTAGTATGAGAAAATAAATGTGAAGCAAAAAGTTTAACAAGCATATCGGCTGCATAGTAAAGCAGTCATGGTAAAAGCAGTCTTGCTTGTGGTCTTTTTTACGATTAAACTGCAAAACAGTGAGCATGACTGAGCATTTGAGAGTAACAACAAACTTGCGGTGTTTACTTGCTCAACAAATTTCTCTGACCCCAATTTATTTGAGCATCTTTGGGATCCACATCAACCAACAAGTCCGATCTGTCGACATCTCACACCTCACAGCATTTATAAGATCTGCTGCTAACATCTTGGTGCAAGACCCTGAAGATTTCTAGAGGAGGAGTCCATGTTTCTTCAGTTTTGGGCTGTTTTAGCAGTAGAAGCATCATCCTATCGATCAGGTGGTCATAATGTAATGTGTCACTGGCCAAGCAAAGTCAAGCAAAATATGACAAATTAATAGGTGAAAACTATGTTGCTAGCTCTTCACATAATTTCTCCCTTTGCAACAATTCTTCACTTCATTGCTGAAAGACACACTGGCCCATCATCCACAGATAAAGTTAAAGATGCGTACCTTGATAAGCTCATCATCCTTGAGCCAGGTGACATCTGGTTTGGGATTCCCCAGGGTAACACAGGGCAGCACTGCTTTAGATTCCACCAGTAAAGTTACGTTGGTAGGTTGACGCTTGATCTGGGGCTCTGGTTTAGGGAAGACAAACTATTTTAGGGTTCACAAAGTTTTTATTTATAGTTTTTATTCCTAAACTATAAACTTTTAGAATAAAGCTCACTCATCTTCAGCTGGAGAGCTCCGCAGCTCTTTGCGGCTTCTCCGATGCCGTTGCTGGCAATGCAGCAGTACTCTCCGCTGTCTGACTCTTTCACATGAGGGATGGTCAACATCTGGCCCTGCTCCTTGGTAAGGTATCGGTTGTCAAAGTACCTGATAGAGCAAAAAGGAGTGTGGTGATGAAGTAACCAATTTAGATTTTGTTACAACTCGTGAATTTTCTACTTTTACATTTTACAGACCGCCACAAAAGAACAGGTTGCATCTGTGTGAGTCTTACTTTTAACACATAGTCACATTAAAAACTTTAAACCTAGAATCCGAGATTACATTTTTATGATATAGCTAAGCATCTGTGGCCTTTCACTAATTCTTTAATTCTCCTAAATTAAAAGTAGTAGAGGCCTACGTTCATATTTCAAGTCTTAAATCTCTGGTGCAATGTTATGCTAAAATCCCATTTTTTTCATACGATTGTTCACGCTATAATTTTAATGCGACCAACATCAGACTCCAATGTGAAAAGTCTGTGGCCCTTCGGTGACCTGCATCCGTGCAGGAGAACATGTGGAATCTCATGCAGCATTTTGTGTTTGTACAAGTTAATATGGATGTCAGAAACGCTTGTCCAAATGCAAGCTGACACAATTATGACTAGCTCTGTTAATGCTGTCTGCTGTAATGTTCTTACATTCTGCCGTGGTACAATTTATTTTGGAGGAAACCAACTCTAGTAATAAGATGCAGCATCTCGATTTGATTAGCTTGAAGCACAACCGTTCTGCACAGACTGTAAATAATGAGATGCAGCTGAAACGTGTAAATCCAAAAACAACAGCATGTAGTTATTAATGAAGTCAAAATATCCTGGCCTGGGTTTTATTGGAAAAAATAAAAAATAAAAAATAGACTTGTGCTGTTCACGCTGTCATTAAAAAATATGGGTCACATCTGTGTAAAACAACTGGAATGTATTCACTTTTCACCCCAGCCTGCAGAACAACACCTGGGATATACAGTTGAGATTTTGGATTTTTATATTGTAACGTTTTATTGCTTTCCTGTAAATTATCAATACGAACTAGTAACTTCTTTCATTTTTTTTTAACTAAGCATGTAATGTCACGGTCAAAATGTGGTTACTTTTAGAAGGGAATGTCTAGAATGATCAAGAAACAGTAAACTTACATGATTGGCTGATTATTTTTGGTCCATGTAATAGAAGCACTGGGACTTGACTCCACCTCACAGATGAAGGTGGCATTTTGATCAAGAAGAACATCCACTGTTTCTAGCACAGTGATGATATGAGGTGCTGGGCAATAAAAAAAAACATATAGAAAGCATTCTGTCACACAACAATCTAAATACATTAGAACAAAGGAGATTCACACATTTGTTGAAGCCGCTGAAATAAGTTGCTTCTTTACCATGGACTGACAATGTTTTATTTGGTATTTTTTGCTTAGTCTGTTTTAATGTGTCATTTTTAACCTAATCATCTATCACCTATCACAGATGATAATCCCACATGGCAGTAAAGTGCTCGAAATCACTGATATGTGTGGGATATGCATCAATCATGCATTAGTGGGATAATATGCCACCACGGTCGAATTTCAAGTAGACATCAGGTATATTTTAAATGCATAATCAGAAGATGAAAAGCCATGCGTCGAGTCCATCCATTATGAGCAGTCTATACGCTACATTCTGTTGTCACACTGCCTTTTTCAAACTAAAATAATGTGAAATTTTTCTTTTATTTAACGAAGAATAACCATTGTACCTTATGCCTCTTTTTTTTCTCACTAAACCAAAACCAGAAACGTTTGATCTTTTTGTAAATCTCTATTACATGAAGTATGAAGCAGCAGGAAGCCTCTTAGAAAATGATCGCTTGAAGACAATGGTCTTCAGGAGGTAATAGTAAGTGTTTACAGTTGGCCTCAGATCAGACACGTTCGGATTTCCTTTCAACTTAGAAAGATCTAATACACTAACAGTTCAGAAAACAAGAGAGGAAGTGCACTGGGAGCAGCAGCAACAAGAAAACAAATGAGAGAAAAGGATAAGAGTATAAAGAACATTGTTTTCTCTCTTTTGAAATAAAGATTTCTAATTGATTGAAGTGAACAAATTCATCTCTCACCTTGAGGGTTTGAGGTGCTGCTCGACTACTTGGTGATAAAAAAAAAAGTTAGCACCACAGGTTCTTTAATGAGCTGAAATGTTGGCTTTAAAGATTCCTACTAATCTCAGCTTCTCAAGCTGCATTTTATTTTGAATATTCTAAATATGCACTACTGAAAAAAAGAAAGAAATCCACAAAAAGGCAGGTTTTCCGTGAATAATTTGGAGTTACACTCCACAGAAAAAGCCAGGAAGTAGGTCAATCTGCAAATAATAAGTCTTAAACATGTAAATTTCCACTGTGTAGTTTTTTAGTTGTTTTTTTTAAATAATAACCTATGAAGGATATCATCATTTCAATCTTTTTGGACAATTTTACCAAAAGGTGCTGAAAAAATTATGGTGCAAGATATGATGCCATTTATTTAATGCCTTTTCTATGACTAATGTTGTTTGTATTCACGTGAATAGTTATTTAAAACAGGTTGTTTTTATTTCTAAGACAAATATGCAATCCATCTTTAGATGAACTCTCTTTTTATTTTTTTTAATGTAGTGTCCATGTTATCTGGCAATCCCAAAACCTCCATCATGTCACTTATTGTACAGAAGCTCCTGCGGCTCTCCGTGGACAGAAAGGCCACCTGTTGCTCTCTGCAGCTTGCGTAGGAGCTCCACACTTTCTAAGCATGTCTGCCTGCAGGCTCATGAACTGTTTGTGCTAGCATTTGATATGGTGCTCATATCACATGTCTGTAATCCGGCGCTTCGCTCACTGCTTCAGCAAGAAGATCTGAGCATGTTAGCTGTGATGCAGTCGCCTTGCGTACAGCGGAAGTGCTGCATATTAGAATGTGTGACACATCTGAGGCTTTACAATTTCCTCTGTCACAAATTACAGACAGGGTATCCCAAGTTGTAGGGAGGAAACGAAGTTAATCAAATTTTCGCTAAGTTGGCCTGTGGACACCAGCTCGTTTTTCATGCTGCGTATGAAGGTTACCGCTGTAGTTCACTGTAATTATACAAATATTTTTGGACAGTTGCAGGAAACACCATCATCTTTAGGAGAAGACAAAAACACACAGTCAAGCAACTAGGATCACTCAAGAGTTTCTGACTTACCTCTCTGTGTGCTGTAAGCCGAGGTGACCAGAATCATGTGAAAGGCAAATATTTGCTCCAAAGTCTTCATTGTGGCTCCAAAATGATTAAACTGAGTAAAACATGTGGTTCAGGAAGCAAAATATCAAACTGACAGCTAGAGTCCCATAGCAGGTAAGGATGATCTAGTTGCTTCACTCTGTGCCGGGGACGACCATGAGCTCTCTCTGGGACAGCTCTGTCACTCTGTGTGAGCACGCCTGTATGTTTTAACTGGGTGATGGACAGTGGCAGCTGCTCAAGCACAGTCACTGGGACTTTGCAGCTATGCTCCGAGCTCGGATGGCTCCATGAGCAGTGATCATCAACACGGACAGGACACTTTGTATTTATTCAGAACAAATCGCACTGGGATGTTTCTGTTCCCTGTCAGGAATCCAACAGAAGAGAAGCACAACACATTTATTGAAGGATATAAATTCAAGCATGTCACAATTGTGCCTAATCATTCCTGTCAAACAATTTGGCATCCATACCACTGATATTTTCCTACAAACATGTATTCACACATGCAGCTCACCGCTTAACAATCTGATAAGCACACATCCAGGATACACAGAATCCAGGAGACAGCCTTTGTGTCCACCTGTTGCCAGTCTGCCTGAACTTTGTGTTTTATTTTAAGAAAGGAATGGCATTTCACTTCATTCACTGCTCATCCAGCATCGAGGGCACTTAGCTATTGTACTCCAACAGGAAGTCTGTGTCTTTAAGTCATCATTAAGGTGTGTTTTTTTTGGGGGGGAAGGTTAACTTATGATTTGTGGTTTCATGAACATGTCAGAATAGTGGCAAAAATAACTTGAACTGATGTTTCAGCATGCAATACTTCAAAAGCAGATGAGAATAGAATAGAATAGAATAGAATAGAATAGAATAGAATAGAATAGAATAGAATAGAATAGTGTCTTGACTAGTGGAAACCATACAAATGGTTTAAATAGAAGGGGTATGCATATAAATATTTTTCAGTTAAACAAGGATCTATTTATAATAAAAAATATTTACACATTTGGGTAATATTTATTTGTTTAGTAAATAACTCGTGCTAACATCAGAGAAAAGTCATAAAAAATTTTTATTTGGTGCAATACCTCCCGTTTGGTGAAAACTACTTACAGTAAACCTGTTTGTTCTTCTTTTTATTGTCCACTAGGTGACGCTGTTTGCTAAGTGATAGCTTCGCCTCTTTTTTTGGTTCTTCTACAAGAAGCCTACAAACGGGGGGAAACTCTAAATAAGTTATTTAGCTGGAACTAAATAAGATCTATTCTAAAATAAACGGAATAGAAACACACAGTGACAAAGTAGCTTACTTCTCTAAACGCTCTGGCTTTAAAAATCATGAAAATATCTGGAGATCCTCTGGCTCCCTCTGCTGATAGAGCAGCAGTCACATACAAAACCAACACTTTTTGTTTTTATGTATATTGCACAAAATTCTAACACAGTCTTTAGTGACTCAGAGATCAGTTTTTATGGTACATGCTGTGCTGTTAAATAAAAGACTTTTCCAGGTCTTCTGAAGATCCTTTAAATATTTTGTTTGGAACTTGGACTGTGATTGATTTCAGCACAATTGTTCTACTTAAAAGGTGATAGAGAAATTGATTTTACTGCAGAGATATAAGGAGGAATGTAACCTCGAGAAACCCAGGGTCTTTGTACATACAACTTATCAAACAATCCAAGCTTTGTCATGACCCGTGTCTGTCAGGTCTTCAAGTGTTTTTGCAGCAACTAGATGATTACCAAAAAGCTACTTGCCAAAACTTGCCGAACACTTGCAGATGAATCAGTTGAAGGGAGACTCAGCATTCAGTTACAAGTCAAATCTATCCTGGACTTTCTTTTAAGATATAAAAAGACACTTATTTCCAATACTGTCCAAATAAAAAAGGAGATAATTATATACCCATAAATGTTCATCCAATTTCATAAAGACTCAGTGAGAAAGAAGGAAATAAGAGCGGAATGAAGGAAAGAAGAATGACCAGAAGAGTTGTAAAATAAATTAAAAAGCTAAGAAATACCAAGACGTAACAGCTTATCACATTCTCGAGCTTACTGGTTGCTTTCATAGATCTTACCAGGTACTTTCCTAAAATTTCAAGACTTCTTTCTAAAACTTGGCACAAGATGACTGCACATGAAAATGTACCTGGTACATTCTGGAAAACTTGCCAATAAGTTTGCACAGAGTACTTGATAAGTTCTAGCAGAGAAACTTTTAATGTTTTTTAAAGGTTCCAAGAAAGTGTCTTGCAAGTTCTGGAAAGTCCCTTCTAGAACCTAGAAGCAGCCTTTAAGTTGTGGACAAATCCCTGGACCCACAAAGAAATCTTGAACTATAGGTAATGCCTGGTGACTTCATTTTAAGAAAAATCTTACACATTAAAGGACTCTTACCTTAGGAGAGCTCCTGCAGTGACACGTTGTCGGAGCAGACAGGAGAACTTTTAGCAAGCCTAGCAGTGTCTTAAGAAGGGGAGACGAGAGAGATACTCTGTAAAATGGAAAGAGCTCTGCCAGCAGTGGGTTCTGCTCCTTTGTCCTGTTTGGTTTTCACATCCTTTACTTCCCCGTTTTATGTTACTTGTTTTGTCAGATCAAGCAACATTTTTACAAGCAGGCAAACACAATAAAGTACTGACAGCTGAATGTAGTATCAAGTGGATGGCTTAGTAAAATGGCGAGAAGTTGTGGAAAATCAAAGTAAGGACGAGGATTTAAATAATCTGTGATCAAACATGTTGATGTTGTGTGGCAAATAATTAAATATTGCATAGTTTCATCATCGTGGCACACTTTTCTTAATCCTGTCAATATAAAATCAGTTAACTTCTATACATTGTGTTATGAATTGGTGAGTGAGAGGTGGTGAGGATGAACACAGAGACCCAGGCTGTGATGAAGATGATGATGAATTTAATGGTAATGTGGCTCAAAAAGGTCCAGATCAGGCAGCACGGCAGAGAGTTTAGCACACAGCTAATTACCGGTAGCAACTGATGCAATGAGGACTGAAAACAAAAGATAAATGCTAACCAGGACTATACAGTACAACTGGAGAGCAGAGAACATAAGACAGAACTGACTTTAGATGAGGACAAGACAAGAGACAAAGGACACAGGTGGACTTAAATACACAGGGAGGGTAATGAGGAAAACTAGACACACCTGGGAAGAGGAAGTTTCTGTTGTCTCCTTGCTCAAAGTTTCTTTCTTTGCTCTCTGAATAAATTATTCTTTGTTTTTGAGAATTCAGACTCTGGTAAGTTGTGGGAAAGTGAACTGTACATGCTGCAAAATTTGCAAAGATGTTTCAAAAGCATACGTGGGAAGTTTCAGAAAGTATCTTCATTATTGCTTTACATTCTAAACTTTGCTGTGTAGAAATACAAATTGCCAGTTTAAAACTGTGCACTCGCTAAATTCTCTGAAGACATAATTGTTATACCGTAATGTTTTACGGGAAGTGTCTTTGAAATATAAGAAATATAAAAGAAACCATGTCTCTTGTCAACCAAGGTTAAGCAGTCAACCAGACCTTCAGAGTGGTGATGTATTGGTGAATAATTTGCTTTGCATGTTTTAACTTATGCTGGGTAAAGCAGTTTGAATTAAGCTGCTGAACTTAGCAGCAGTAAAGGCTTAGCTAGTAGGAGTCTGTATCAGATTCAAAGATTTGAAAATCCTCAAGTCTCCTTTTGTTTGTACACGCTGTTTCTCTATCGCTCTCCCTCTGTTTCCACTTCTCTCTCACTTTACCTTTCTTTCTCTCTCTCTCTCTCTCTCATACATGCTCACATTCTAAAGTCAAGTCAGATCTGGTGTCAGTCAGCCACTCCCTCTGAGGATTGTCTCAACGTGTTCTGCAATAATTAACCAGCTGCTCTGGGGTTGCTACACAGGCTCACCTCCTGCTGCACCAACTGTACTTCAGACCTTTGAACGCAAACAAATGCACAAACATTCGACTTCTAAACATGTAGTGGAAATCTACATCGTTGTTCAGAAGATCAGACGAAAGACTGGCCAGGTAGGGAGAAGTTGTTTTTGATCTTCCATGGAGAACGATTTTGATGTGGCTTTCCACAGAACCAAACACTGAAAAGATGTAGGATTGGTATCGTTTGTGTTATGTGAGTGAATTGGCGGTTCGGTTCCATTTTATCTTATTAAGGGATATAATTATTGAGGGTTTCAAACAAAATTATTGTGACTAACAATCGTGTTAGCAAAACAAAGGCTTTGAATTACTATCTATTGGAAGTTGATTATAAGAGTGAATAGGCACATGCATGACACACAGGAAGGCAGTAAGATGAGTTACTGGGTGTGCACGGTGGCTTTTCACCCACCGGTCATGTCTTTTTCTGAGCAGAAGTGAATAATATAAAAGGCGTGCTTACATAGCCTGTGTTGCTTGTCTCATGTAGATAATAATCAGTTTAAATGAAACTTGCCTCAGGCTTGTCTGAATTGAGGGAAGTGGCCATGACACAATTAGAAAACTGAAAAAAATTGTGTTATTTAAGCTTCTTTCTGTTTTAGGCACTAAAATTATTTTTATGTCATATAGAATTATCTTGTTAGTGAACATAATTGTGTAGATCCTTATTGATGTACACCATCCTTGGTTTTGACATGTTTTCACGGGGAAATGATCTATAATCTCCATTTTTTTATCCATAAAATGAAATAAGATTTTTTTTTTTACTAAATATACGTTTGATATGATTCTTTGACTAAGTGAAATTATACCGTAAAAATGTTTTATTCTTTCAGTCATTTTTAAGCTTTAATCATTTCTAAAATTAAATAAATAAATAAATGTGCACCTCCAACAGCAATGGAGACAATTTAAAAACTGACCCCATCTTCATTCAATTTAACCCAAACAAATGACAACAAAGCAAATTCTGGAAACCGTATAAAACTTTATTGGGTCGCTCCTGGTTCTGAGCACTTCTTTAGTTCAACTGTCAACGAGAAATGACTAGCTCAGTTATTTCCTTCACCACAACTAACAGGTTGGGGCAGATGACAATTCTAAGAACAAAGGGAAATGTCAATGAAATGAACGACTGCTGCTGTTACTTTTACGCTGTCAAAGAAAACCAGAGGAAATAAAAGAAGAGTAGGAGCAAAGACGCTCCAGCAGTCACTGGTTCCAGTGGGAGGCTTCAGCGTCTGTGGGCAAAATATAAACAAATGGTCGGCCCTACGCTGTCATCACTGGTTACTGGGTGGAGCACTGTTATTAAATCTCTTGGAAACATGCAGGAAAAAAAAAAAGAAAGTGAAAGAGTAAAGGGACGGTTAGGGAGAACGGGATAAATATAACTTCAGACAGAGAAAGAAAGAGCTGGAAAAATCTTTTTAAAGCACAGAAGGAAGAAATCGACTGGGACAAAGACAAAATCAAGAGGTTATCTCAGATTTTCAATGTCGGACGTGGTAAGACTTTTATTTTCTAGTAGCATTTTGAAAGGATTGAGGCTACAATGGTTGTGCGAGTGCAGGAAGACCGGTTTTAGCATTGACGGCTCACAGGTTTTGTGTTGTATACTGCTTGATGCTTTAGGATTCAGCATGGCTGCTTTGTATTTGTGCTGACAAGTGATCACAGTTGATCCTGTTGTTTTTTCTCTCTCTCTACAGTAGCTGAACAGAGATGAACAAAGCTCCTCTGCCTGCAGTGATCCAAGCAGGCAGTGGGAGGACGCTGACTAGGTGATTCAGGGCTTTCTGTTTTATTTTTTTGTTTATTCTATGTTTCTGATATTTTTCTGGAAAATGTCTTAATTCCACACACACACACAAAAAAAACTCACAAAAAACATTTCCTGTTTACAATGTCTTGTAAAAGTATTCAGATCCCTGTTGGAAGGGGGAAAAAAGTGTTTTTAAACAAACAAATCTGAGAAGTGTGGCGTGTATTTGATTGTACTTTCGCAAGGACGTTGCATTTCTCTGTTCTTCATTTCGCTGTGCAACATATTTCATTTATTTCTTCATTTCAGAGCAGAGTTTTTGTCACTTTTGAACACCTACAACTGCTACCTGAAGGACCAGACTCAGCTGCATCTCACCTATTCTCAGGTGCGAGACACGGCGCTTTAAGTTGCTTCTGGTTTGTGAGAATCGCTGAAGGATAACTAAATGAAGGCCGACAGAAGGATGTGAGCAACAACGCATGTGTCTGTGTGGCAGGGGCATGGAGGACAGGTGATAGTGGAGGGCTTTCTGAACATCTCCTGGGGAGTACGACGACCAATCAGACTGAAGATACAGGATGAGAAACAGATTCTTCCCCTTGAGTCTCCAACTTCAGTTGATCCCACCAGTCAAAACAGCACAAGGTGTTTTTTTTTGTTTGTTTTTTTTACTTTAATCATTTTTAAATGGAAAGGTAAAAAACTTTTGTATGACTGTGGACTGATGTCATTTTCTGGGTGTGTTTCTGTGCAGTACGATGTCACGATGGGGAGAACACAGTGAGGTTCACCAGATAAAAGAGCCAGAGGCAGCACAAGAAACAGTCTTCACAGATCCTTTACCAGGTTCATTTTTGATCTTTTAGACACCAGCACTGTGTTTTCCCACTTCCTTCTTTCTTTCTAAATAAAAGCACCCTTACAGATTTCTTCTGTTTTAGATCCTGTCAGCCCAATCAGCCCTCTGGGGAGCAAAAGGTTCAGAGCTTTTAATCATTTTTTTTTTTTAACACAAATATTCATTTAAAACTGTAAAAGCCTGAGGCAAGTAATGTTTACGTGCAAAGGTAAAAACTTTTACAGGACTCTGTTAGAAGTGATGTCACTTCCTGGGTCTGTCTCTTTTTTCAGTACTATGTCACGATGGGGAGAATACAGTGAGCTTCACCAGATAGATGAGATGGCAGAGACAGAGGCAGCACAGGAAACGGTCGTCAAAGATCCTTTACCAGGTTGGGCTTTAAGTTTCTACGGTAACGCTTTATTTGAAGTGGCGTGTGCCGTCATAAACATGACATAATCAAATGAAGTCTCCAAGAACGTTTATGATGGTTGCCACTGAGTGTCATTGGAGAAATAATGACACTTTTCATGCAAAACGGACACTTTTAATGTAAATTTGCATTACGAGTGTCATTGTTTACCAAATTACAATAATGGAAGTATTTGGTGCACCAAGTACATTTTGGAGCCGACGTCACAAATGTGTGTTGTCACCTGACATATCACCAACGCTAAATCTATAGAGTCAAAAAATATAAAAGAACTGGCTGCTGCACACAGGTCGTTTTGATGTTTCTTATAAAACTGGCAAAATTATTATGCCTGGTTTGTAAAAGGCAACAAAATGGCCGAAACATTGCATGAGTAACAAATAAAACTAAAAGTAAAATAAGAGATGTTTGTTGTCAGCTGCCCAATTTGAGCATGGGGAATTTTGGTTAACCTCTTATTAAACTGAGTTACCTATCTGGTCATTTCAAAGGACTTTATTCCCAAACCCTTAAAATGTGCCTCTCTTTTTGCATTTAGGGTTACTTTTGTGGACACATAGCAGTTTTCCAAAGTCCAATATGACTATTTTGGTCATTGTGGGATCACAAATTTTCATACAATGCAGCCTGGGGACCTTTTAAAGGCAATGAATTATAAATTATGTCTTTGTAGAGATTTAGACGCTCATTATTATCTACTAGATAGCATAAAATATCCTCTCTAGTAATTTGTATTGCCTTAATGAACATGCTATTGAAATTAGTGGCAGTTCTCACTAAGTCCTGACATCTACTGCTTGCAGTATCACTTAAACTGGAGTTCCTTGGTTTATCATTTTAGGATCTTCTTTGCCCTTCTATTGACCGTTCGTATGCAACTGAAAACAACTTCCTCTGCACTTAAATGGTGCTGGAAGATAACCTTGTTTTGTAGGATTGGAAAATATGTTTTTACGTTTCACAGGGCCTCCTGTTTATGAGACTGCCACCCTGCGTCCCATGAGGCACAGGAGCCACGAGCTGGAGCCAGAGTCCAACCTTGTTCGCTGTATGAGCGATGTCTCGTTGGTGAAGAGGAGG
This sequence comes from Poecilia formosa, assembly GCF_000485575.1. NCBI lineage: Eukaryota > Metazoa > Chordata > Actinopteri > Cyprinodontiformes > Poeciliidae > Poecilia > Poecilia formosa. The sequence continues at coordinate 1,664,137 of NW_006800068.1, forward strand.
AAGGGCAGGGGCAAGTCGGCAGCACAAAGAGAGAAAGAAAAACAGCATCGCTTTTCTATCAATGGACATTTTTACAACTACAAAGTAAGTTCATGGGTAACGAGGCCTGAATGAGGCTGCCTTTTCACTTTTTTACTTTTAACACCTTGTCCACCAGTTTCCTCACTCCTCTTATTCGTTGATGGGATTTTTCAATGTGTTTTAGTGATGTTTTATTCATTTACCTGTTAATATCTTATGTTTAATGTAAAACTGTGTTGGTGTCGTTATTTTGTAGATTTAGTTAAACAGTGGACAGTTAAACATTACATACAGAGGCAGATGGTTATATATTGATGAAGGAAAATAAGTGAAGTTAAGGGAAGCTAAATGAAGTGAGATAATTCCTTTACTATCACATGAAAATCCTTGGAAAAATACTACAAAATCAAAATGTTACAGCAGGACAAACTCAAAAAGTAATACACAGACTGCTAACTGAGCTTCTAATTTTATCCCTCATAAAATCCTGAGCTACCTCTTTTTTTTATTGACTTTTGCAGACCTCTATATTCACTCCGTCATTTGACACTTCAACTAAAGTTCGCATCTCTAGCAGGATGACCACAGACCAAGTCATCGAACAGCTGCTAAACAAGTTCAAGGCAAGTTTATAATGCTTGCTCTTACAGCACATTTCTGTTTTTGCTCAATCAGGAAAATAGTGAACAGACCCCATGTTGAATTATCTACTGTTTATCTCTTGATTTGTTTGTAACGCAGATAGAAAATGATCCCCAGGAGTTTGCGTTGTACTGCATTCACCAGAGTGGAGGTAAGGCTGAGCTGTTCAACCTGAGACCAATGAATAAATGAAAGAGTAAAGATGATCCAATGTCCTTGTTGCTTTTCCTAGAAAAAAAAAAGCTGAGTCACAGGGATCATCCACTGTGGGAACGAATCCTGCAGGGTCCCTCTGATGACATCATGAAGATCTTCCTGATGGACATGCATGAAGAAGAAGTCAGCAATGATGTGAGTTACAGCTACGGCCGATGAGGTTTTAATGTCGATCATTTGTTTCATGACTGACTGTGATCCACAGTTTGCTACCATCCATTTGCGTTATGAAAATTGACTACAGGTTGTCAATTAGTTCAAGATTCTAGTTCTAAAATTTAATAACCCTTTAAGACAGGATATCCTTGCATTTTCTTTTCTGGTCAATAGATTTCCTAGGTGTTCCAAAAAATCTGAAGGGGAATTCTGTAGACAAAAGATACATTTATTAGCGCTAAAGAACAAACAAATTTGTTTTAACTTTCCTCTAGGACAAAGTAGTGGACATTTTCTAGACTACTGACAGTACAAAGCTTGCAAAACAGTTCCTCAAAGTACACCTTTGGGGTACAGATTTACTTCACTTTTTTTGCACTTTGTATATCAATTATTGTAGAATATTTTGTATTTTATTAAATATGAAAGCTGTGTTTGAGTGAAAGTCAGTCATATTATTCATAAAACACCAAGTTCCCTTTCTTGTGCTCAGGTTGCTCAGTATCTGAACTTGGAGCTACCCATCTTGGATCAGTTTCTGCTCAAACTCAGAGAGGAGGAAAACAGAGAGATTCAAAGGGTCATCAACAAGTAAGTGGGAGATTTTAATCTCAAAAAGGATTTTATGTTGCCACTGGGGTATTATCTTGAAAAATACTTAACTTTACAAGTGCTGTATCGACACTGCATTAATATTTTCAGTACGTTTATCACAGATGCTTAAAGATGCAGTAACACTTGTTGGCCTCTTGGTGGAGCCAGACATCATTTTAACTTGCATGTATTTTGATTCTCTTGATTTTTATTGATAACTTTCGTGGATTTGTGTTTGTGTCAGGTACCAACACCAGCACAGACTGCTGTCCCATATGCTGAGCTTTAAGATGTCCCCTCACATAGAGACCAGTGTCTGACCACTTCCGAACTCAGTGAAAGGAAGAAAAAGTATCTCTGAGGAACTAAAAACATCTGAAAAACTTTGTTTTTTTTTTCATAACATTTGGACAATGAAAAAGATTTTGGAAAATAAAATATAAAAAAAATAAATAAAAAAAAACATGTGATACAGAGGGAATTAAATTTACAGCTATTTTCCATAAAACATTTTTTTTAAGAAAAACTGTGAAGTATTCAGTTGCAAATTTTGGTGCCAGTATGTTTATTTCACAGACTTACTGAATTAAAAAAGTGACAAATATAAACTTTGGGTGTTGTTAGTACAGATTGCATACCACAAATTTATATCTGAATTGCTTAGTATGTATCAGAACAAATGAAGATTATGTGCCATAAAAATCTCATGAAAGATCTGTGTGGAATTTAAAAAGTTTCTCATCTCTGTGAGATAAAATAAAATATATGATTTATGTGATTATGTTTCACAAGCTTAGGGGCCTTTAAAAGTCAAACTGTAAAACAGGTAGAGTAAATAAATGCTGAAATGAGGAAAACATTGTCAATGTAAAACTGTTAGGCACAAAATGTCACAAATCTGTGTGTTTGGTGATTTGGACAGTCCAAAGTATTTTTACTTCCACAATGCCTTAACATTTTCATAGAGACTGAAGCACTTCCTTCTGTCTACATAGTTTATCGTACCCTTGCTTGAGTATTAACATCTGTGGAACATTTACAGGTTTAATTACATAACAGTAGCAAACTTCACTATGACGATGGAGGTTTAAGCAATGTATTCACAAAGTGGCAAAAGTGGAAAGATAAAGTGGAAAGACATTACAGTAACAAACTTCACTGTGACGATGGGAGTTTAAGCAATTTATTCACTAAGTGGCAAAAGTGGAAAGAAAGCAGATATGGTCTTCCAGAACGTTTGAAATAGAAATCTGAAAAGTATCCATTGAGCTGAGCTGTTTAGCAACAAAGAGAAACAATTTTAAAATTTCCAACCCGGACAACCTCCTGTTATAACACAGTGAGGGTAATTTTCCCCTAACGTTGTAACCAAGACGACTTATGTTTAGTCACCATAAAATCAGATCGATATTTAAGCATGGAATCTGGAGCTCACTCTTCTGTCAGAAATGGAAAATACAGTGTGGCTTCACCCGGATAGGGTAGTATTAAAAGAGACACTACAATTGTACAAAAAAGTTACAAAAAACAGATAAAGCTTATACCAAAATTTATTTAATCCATTTTTGCCAACAATTATAAAAGATAAATGTATGACTTTTTGGTTGTTCTCCATCGAATGAGGTGCAACAGTTTTGGGGTTAAAGAAGTCTATGAAATGTTTTCCACCTTTTTCTCTCCAGAATAAGGCGTCATAGCTATTTTACAACCATCAAAGAACTTTGAGGTGACTCATTAAATGAATGTCCACAACATCTTTTAGATTTTTCTTTATGCTAAATATTTTATTAGTAAGACAATTTTGCAGCAGTCAGTACAGCTTAATGCAGTAGCAGAAATAATTAAATCAGAAAAATCAATCAACCTATCTATCCTATCTTTCCCTAATGCTGACACTGAAAACTAAATAGAGAACCTTTGAAAGATGGACGGTGTATGGAATTTCAAACTTCAGAACCAGCCTGATGAACGTGTTCCAGCAGGAGGAGACTCACAACGCTGATCGATGAGGGCAGGCGTCTCTGCATGGATGTGAGGTCACACTGGCCTTAGGTGCTGGCAGGAAGAGTACTGATGTAGAGCTGCAGGTCTTGGATCTTAGGGTGACTTTCTGTAGCGGTCCTCAGCTTCTTGTTTTGCAGATCTGAAGCCCCCTTCACCTTGTTTCAAGATCTTTTTCTGGTCCGCTGAGATGTAGGCGAGCTGACCGCACGGAAAGAAAGCCCCAGCTCCTCTTCTTTGCCTTTGGGGTCTGAATTTAGATAATGAGAGAAGTGCAATTTGAGGCCACGTGTTGTGGGGCTGACAGGTTGGTCCAGTCTTTCACTATCTGTGGTTCAGGATCTTCTTCAGCTGCAGAGTTCTTTGTCCATCTCAATTTTGGCTAAAATCTGCCTGGGGGATCCAACCAAAGGTTCCTCTTTTGCTTTCACCTTTTATAGGGTTTCTCCACCCTATAGATACACTTGCATTAGCTGGCACTGTTGATTATGGTTGTTTTATTGGCCGTCTGTTTGAATAGATGACCTCGTGTCCATCAATGTCTTAGAGACATTATGACCTGATCTCTGTGTTCATGTCCTGGTGTTGCTCAAATGTCTCCCTAAACTCTATACCTGCACAGTCTTGCAACAAACTGTTTCCAAATCATCAAACTCTGAGGTGTTGGTCATCTCTACTCACCTTCTAGTTCCTCTTTCCTCTAATCCTTTACCTACTATCTACCTCCAACACAACATCAGTGATCTCTGATTGCAGTTACATATTTTACATCATTTCAAGTTCATTATCAAAATCACATCTATAACCTCTTTAGCTTTAGATTTAGCAGTAATTTATAATATTATGATAATCATGCCTTATTAGTTACTCTTATAATAATCATAATGCGAGTAATTATAGGTGTTCTTCTGAAAAGAAAACGGGAATCATCCATTATTCTTATTGTTTAAAACCAAAGTTACAGTTGTTCATTCTTACAAGAGAAAACATTATCAATACAAGTATTTTGGTTTTAGTTTTAAAGACTTAATTCTTTAAAACTTTATTGTTTTGAAATAAGAAATAGTCTCAACTATTTCTATAATTCTTCAGGCTGGAAACTTACTTCCTTTTATCATGAAGACTGCTGTTCCTGTTTCATGGCTTTGCACCTCTTTCTCTCTCTCTGCCTGACTATGATTTCTAATGATTAAATTAAAAAAGAAATAGAATTTAAAAGTAAAGCTTGCATTAGACAAAACAAACACATAACCTCACTGATTTTATTGAAGTTTGATTTTACTTTTGGGTTTAGATGCTACTTTGTGTAATTCATTTTAAAGGTAACTTCATGTATTGTTACTGATAACCTAAAATCTCCAGCATGGAAATAATGGGATGATCTTTGGTTGTCTTGACATTGTAAAAAAGTATTAACCATTCTTTTTAAGTTTACTGCATTTCTTGGATTTCAGAGTGTGTATGCTGTTGCGGGGGTTCAAAATCACAATAAAGTGGCACAATAGTTGCTGTGAAAGAGAAGACAACAATAACTGTTGAATGAATATTTAAACTTTTCCTTAATAGTTGCATAGAGAACAGAGGGTGAAAAGATTTACCGTTTTGTCCAAAATGCAGCTTTTAATGTCATAGTTTTTCCACTTAGGACATTTGCTTGCTTTGACGATTGCATCGATTTGATACTTGATCTTACTGCTTTCCTGCAGAAAGATCCAGATAAAACAGTGATTAGAAGTATGTTTTGGTAGGGTACATTAATTTGTTTAAGAAAGATCAGTTCTACCTGTTTTTCAGCACTGGTAACTGAGACCAGCTTGAACAACATCCTGCCCTTTGCAATGTTGTTCATCCTTTCCACAGCATATTTAACGGCCTTGTTAACATCTTTTGACTCAGGAGATTTTTTAGACCAAGGCTCTAAAAGATGCACTTTTATCAGTAACAATGTAAACAAATATCACAGAATAGAGACAAAAACTGTCGAGCTTGAATCAGTTTGTAGGGCTAAAGAAAGGTCAAGAAAGAGTCTCATCATTCTGGCCCTTTTGACCAGCAGTGCAGTGGCTTTATCTCACATCACAGAACCTCTTTTACACAATGAAATAGGAAACTTAAAATGGTCACCTTACAGCAGGACAACAACCATCAACAAACAATCAGAGCTACAGGAGAATTGTAAACTTCCTAGTGGAGCGTATGTTTGGATCCTGTGAGTATTTTTCCATTTACCACTTCATTCATGTTGTGAACTCTGTCATGCATGTAACTGGTGTTGACATGATTATTTCAAAGTCACACAATTCTTGTTACTTCCACCTTATAAAGATGGAAGTATTTCAACCTTTAAGAAAATGCAACAGCTGTTGCATGTTCCATCCCCATCCAGTCCAAAACAAATTCTCGTGTCTAATGGGAATGTGAAGAACTGGGTGTTGATCACACCCAACTTTGTACATTTTATTCAGCCTCTTTGCTCAGTGGTCCCCAAACTACAGCCTGCGGGCCAGATCCGACCCACCTCCACATTTGGTCCGGCCCCCTGAACAACACCAGAGAGCATTTAGATTTTTTTATATATACCATATTTCCCGGACTATAAGCCGCTACTTTTTTCCTAAGCTTTGAACCTTGCATCTTATAGCCTGGTGCGGCTTATGTGTAGATTTTTCTTCAACCATCAGGGGGCTCTTTAGCAGGAAGTGAATCACTGGAAGTCAAAATTGGAAATAAAAGAAGAAAGCGCCCATTAAGACGGAATTAGGTTTTAATAGGGAATTGAAATTTGAGAATATTACTGATCAGTTAAATAGCATTGAGGGGAAAAAGATTTTTTGTTTTTTTTTAAATAATACTGGGATCATTATGAGAATTTGAGGTATACACATTAGAATCCAATAGATGGAAGTAGTGCAACAATAATGAATGCAAGCTGCTGTTGAAATCTGAAGAAGACAAAGCGCCCATTTTCATTTAGCACATGCTAGAAGCAGACACGAAGGATCAGCACTTTTACTGTTGCAGTTACTGTTTGGAAACTACCGTAATCAGTTCAACTAAATGTAAACTTGGCAAATTTTTCTTTTTCAACCGTAATAAATGTGACAGTCAATTGACCTGTTATGACTCATATATTGGGTGTCCGCCCCCCTCTGCTGCTGCTTCATCGTTGTGGAACACCTGGAGCGGCAGAGATATCTTAGGCTTTTAGTCTGGTGCGGCTTATATGTGCATGTTTAGGTTTTTTTGGTTTGTTTGTTTGTTCTTGTTTTTTTAAACTCTGGGGTTGCGGCTTGTAGTGCGGAAAATACGGTATTTATTTCATAAATAGTGTTATTTCCTGACTTTGGTTCTGTGAAGAACCCAGAGGGGGTTATTTGATTGTGCTTTCTGGGAAATAAATTTTTACATTTAGGCACTCCTGCAATTGTCACACTTTTTCTGTTACAAACTGACTCCGGCCCCCCACCAGAGAAGGGAAAAGTTATGTGGCCCTCACAGGAAAAAGTTTGGGGAACCCTGTCTTTGCTGATCAGAACTTTGGAACAAAGAAGCAAACAGGGCTTTTCTTCAAGCTTTATTTTGGATTTGAATTTCATTAACTGCACACCTCATATATGATTCCATTAAGATAAAATCCAAAAGGAAATAAGACACGGTAAAAAAGAAGCCCTTTATAAATTCAATTTAACACAATAAAGTGGTGAGTCTTTTTTTTATCCAAAACTAACGTTTCCTCTGCCAAAATATAAAGCACTCTGACAATGATGAATTCATCTGACTTGTAGCTGAAGCAAAACGTCTGACTTGTACTTAATGATATTGCAGTGAGGAGTCATCAGCTGTGGAATAAATCCACAAACACACCACTTATTTGACCATAAAGTCTGCAAGCCACACAGTTATAGAACGTGTCCTTTCTTTTTGCAGAATCATCATCAATTGTTTTCAAATTTATAGACAATTTTGTTACCTATCTTACCATTTACTTAGATTCTCTGTTATCACTAAGGGGTTTCACAGGCTGATGGAAACAAACTAGCTTCTTTGTTATCTAATAGATTTTCTTAAAAAAAAAAAAAAAAGATTTAATATTTTAGCTCTTACATTTGACGATGTGTCAGAATGTTTACATGAAACCACAAAGTTGCACTTTGATGTTTGATTTGTTTCCTGACTGTTGGCCATGATTTTGTGTTCATG
>NW_006800068.1:1671976-1673811 GCF_000485575.1 Poecilia formosa
GTGTTGACATGATTATTTCAAAGTCACACAATTCTTGTTACTTCCACCTTATAAAGATGGAAGGACTTGTTTGTACTGCCAGCTAGCAGCTGTTTCATGTTCCATCCCCATCCAGTCCAAAACAAATTCTCATGTCTAATTGGAATGTGAAGAACTGGGTGTTGATCACACCCAACTTTGTACTTCTTATTCAGCCTCTTAGCTGGTCAGAACTTTGGAACAAAGAGGCAAACAAGGCTTTTCTTCAAGCTTTATTTTGGATTTGAATTTCATTAACTGCACAAATCAACGTCAGCACATTTATGGTTTCATTAAAGTAAAATCCCAAATCAATGAAGACATGGTAAGGTATTAGACTACAAAAAAGGAACCCTTTTTACATCCAATTTAAAGTCCTGCTACTGAGCAGCACTGTTTTCTTTTTTTTTCCAAAACTAACGTCTCCGCTGCCAAAATACACAGCACTCTGACAATGATGAATTCATCTGACTTCTGGCTGAAGCAAAACTTCTGACTCACAGTACCCAAACATACTGCACTGAGGAGTCATCAGCTGTGGAATAAATCCATAAACACACAACTTATTTGACCATAACGTCTGCAAATCACACAGTTATAGAACAACATGTCCTTTCTGATTTGCAGAATCAGATTATTACGTTTAAATTTATAGACAATTTTGTTACCTATCTTACCATTTACTTAGATTATCTGTTATCACTAAGGGGTTTCACAGGCTGATGGAAACAAACTACATTCTTTGTTATCTAAAGTTTTTCTTAAAAAAAAAAACATGATTTAATATTTTAGCTCTTACATTTGACGATGTGTCAGAATGTTTACATGAAACCACAAAGTTGCACTTTAATGTTGTTTGATTTGTTTCCTGACTGTTGGCCATGATTTTGTGTTCATGGCTGAACAGTTGAAACTCATCAAACTCTAAACTTAGTTTGGATATGTTTACATTTTCACCACTATATTGTGTTACAAAATTAAACATGTCTATTCAGGACACATTACATCCATTTCTCTACTTACTGGGTATAATGAGTTCCTCCACAGGCCCAGTTCCCAAACACAGGTTGAAGACTGACAGACATATCAGGAAGGACAATGGCAGAGACATATTTGCTTTCCAACAACTTGCCAGCTACAGACGTTCCCAAGAACTTTGCAAGATACTGAGAAGTCCAGGTCTATTTTATAGGAACCAAACATAAAAAAATAAACTATTAAATACAACAGAACAGAAAAAAAAATTATTGATTACTAACTGTAAAAACTCCATCACCAACCTTATAGATGCCGCTTCAGCTGGGGGGAAATGGAGCAGAGGAAGAGGGAAACAGCATCTGTGTTCTCTGAGTGAATGTGTGTTTGTGTGTGTCAGCATTCAAGCTTTTATGTTCAACCAGTCAGTGAAGACCACACCCACCTACTACCTGGGAGTGACGCCATGCATGCTTCTAAGCCATCAGCAGCCTTGGTGAGCATTGGAGGCAAACTGCAGAGTGGGTGTCTGGTGATGTCTCCCTGCTGCAGTTATTCAGGAAACTTCATGTTGAATATGTGGGCATGTCATCTGTTAGTGCCACGTATGTGGGGGTGTGCCTACAATTAGCTTTTTATTGTAGTTGACCTGTTGCTGTACACAGTGAGTCAATGGAGGAAAAAATGATTTGCATAGTAATTCAAAGAACTTCGTTTTTACCTCTCAAAAGGTGGATTGGTGTGGCGTCTGCAGTGATGTGAAAGCTACCGGTCTGTTGTGGTTGTGAGAGAGCTGCTCACTGCAAAAACACAAAATATTACCAAGTATTTTTGGTCTAGTT
>NW_006800068.1:1673821-1677310 GCF_000485575.1 Poecilia formosa
TTTTTGGTGTGGTTTCGCTTCTCCGAAACCGTCAGGTGTCAAGTCTGCAGATCCTCCAGAGCGCCGCTCTCCTGGGTAACGTGCACCAAGGTTCCATTTGTTAAATCCGCTGGATGAGTTACTTCCAGCGGTTTTTAATTCTTCGCAGCGGCGGAGCCGCATCCACAGTGGTTGAGCAGCAGACTGCGCAGGTTACAGTCTAATTAACTTTTGCATTGTCATTTATTTCCTCAAGATAAACTGCCGCCTCCTCAAATGGATTAACACAACGTTGCGGTCTGTAATGGAGACTTGAATTTAACGCCCCATTTCAACCAAAGGTTTTGTAATGCGCTTCCTAACCATTTTTTATTTGTAAATATTGATTTTATTTTTTAGCCATTTAGCCAAGTCTCTGTAGAACCATTTGTCTCCGCAAATGACATCTTCAATACATTTTTTGATCCCAGGCTTAGTTTATGACAGAAAGTTACCATAATATATTTTGAAGTGTTGATTTTGTTTTTGAACCATTTTTAATTTTGAGGTGTTGATTTTATTTTTGAACCATTTTTTAATTGTAAAGTGTTGATTTTATTTTTGAACCATTTTGTAATTGTAAAGTGTTGAATTTATTTTTGAACCATTATATATCTTGAAGTGTTGATTTTATTTTTGAACCATTATATATTTTGAAGTGTTGATTTTATTTTTGAACCCTTATTTATTTGAAGTGTTGATTGTCTGAAAGACCTTAGACATGAATAGACCAGTATGGTAATCGAACCGATGACCTCAGCATTACCAGCACCGTGCCCTAACCTGCTGAGCTAAGCTACCTTACAAACTGTTGAGTTTCCATGGATTTAAGAACTCACATGATCTTACCACAATGAAGATTTGATAAAAGTGCTTATATTCTAATGTTTTTCAAAACAACACATAATATTTTATTTTCCAGAGATTTTGTATTTTGAAGTGTTGATTGTATTTTTGAACCATTATTTATTTTGAAGTGTTATTATTTTTGAACCATTTTTAATTTTAAAGTGTTGATTGTATTTCAGATATTTTTGTTTTATAATGTGTTAATTTTATTTTTGAACCATTTTTATTTGTAAGTATTGATTTTATTTTTTAGCCATTTAGCCAAGTCTCTGTAGAACCATTTGTCTCTGCTAATGACATCTTCAATGCAAAATTTCTGATCCCAGGCTTAGTTTATGGACTGTAATGTGAAATTAGGCACAAATATAAGTTTGACAGTTGGTTCACCAAGTTACTGTGCTCTCTGAGAGGATCTGTGGTATAAGTATTTGACATTGTTCCATGCCCATTGTTGGTATTAGTCTCTAACAAATTTTGGATCATCTACCAGGAACAGTGGAAAAAGCATGAATTTCTGTAGTGTAGTGGTTATCATGTTTGCTTCACATGCAAAAGGTCTCTGGTTGAAAACCAGACAGAAACAGATTTTACATGTTCTATTCATCACAGGTGTTTACTAAAGGTCAACAAGAGTTCTGTGGTGTCATGGTCTGTACAAAATTTTCATGCGTTGCATCTCACATCATCAACTTTGGAACCTCAAACTAAAACAAAGTAGAGGAGTTCAGTTCCTGCAGTGTAGTGGCTATCACATTTGTTTAACACGCAAAAGGTCTCTGGTTTGAAACCAGACAGAAACTATTTTTGTAGGTTATGCATCTCTTGGGGTGCAGTGAGACAACAAGAGCCTTCCTTTTTCGTGATGGTTCATTTGCCAATCTACGTCAATGTAGGCTTCTTTGAAATCGAGACTACTTTACTTCAATTGCCAATTGGCAGTTCTATGGCATAATGCACATGTCTCAAACTCAAGGCCTGCGGGCCACATGATTGACTTAAAATAAGTTTTGAGCACGAATTGACTACAAACTACATCTCCCATAATGCATTCCGATTGTTACAAGCCAACATTACGGCTTCTCGCCACTAGAGAGCAGCAGAGTCACCTCAAGCTGTTTATTCATTTTCCCAGTGAATAGAACAGGCATCGACAAGCTAACATCAAAATGTCCAAGAAAAGAAAAATCGATTTACACCTTTTTCTCTCCAGAATCAGGCATCATACATATTTTACAACCATCAAAGAACTTTGAGGTGACTCATTAATTGAATGTCCACAACATCTATTAGATTTTTCTTTATGCTGAATATTTATTAGTAAGACAGATTTGCGAAAGAAGGTACAGCTTAATGCAGTAGCAGAAATAATCAAATCAGAAAAATCAGTCATCCTATCTTTCCCTAATGCTGACACTGAGAACTAAAAAGGGACTATTTGAGAGATGGATAGTGTATGGAATTTTGAACTCCAGAACCAGCCTGACGATGAAGAACGTGTTCCAGCAGGAGGAGACTCACAGCGCTGATCGATCAGGGCAGGCGTCACTGCAGGTCTGATGAGCTTTCGTCTCTGCATGGATGTGAGGTCACACTGGCCTTGGGTGCTGGCAGGAAGAGTACTGATGTAGAGCTGCAGGTCTTGGATCTTAGGGTGACTTTCTGTAGCGGTCCTCAGCTTCTTGTCTTCAGATCTGAAGCCCCCTTCACCTTGTTTCAAGATCTTTCTGGTCTGCTGAGATGTAGGCGAGCTGACCGCACAGAAGGAAGGCCGCAGTTCCTTTTCTTTGTATTTGTTCTTTGTCTTTGCCTTTATCTTTGGGGTCTGAACTCACTTGATGACAGAAGTGCAATTTAAGGCCACATGTTGCAGGGCTGATGGGTTGGTCCCCATGCACAGGACTTTCGTTGAGTATCTGTGGTTCTGGATCTACTAAAGTTGCAGAGTTCTTTGTCCATCTCAATTTTGGCTAAAATCTGCCTGGAGGATCCAACCAAAGGTTCCTCTTTTGCTTTCACCTTTTATAGGGTTTCTCCACCCTACAGATACACTTGCATTAGCTATCACTGTTGTCATGCTTGTATTATTAGCCGCCTGCTGGAATACATGACCTCATATCCATCAATGTCTTAGAGACATTATGACCTGATATCTGTGTTCATGTCCTGGTGTTGCTCAAATGTCTCCCTAAACTCTATACCTGCACAGTCTTTTTCTTCTAACAGTTTGAGTTGCAACAATCTGTTTCCAAATCATCAAACTCTGAGGTGTTGGTCATCTCTGCTCACCTTCTAGTTCCTCTTTCCTCTAATCCTTCACCTACTATCTACCTCCAAAACAACATCAGTGATCTCTGATTGCAGCTACATATTTTACATCATTTCAAGTTCAGTATCAAAATCACATCTATAACCTCTTTAGCTTTAGATTTAGCAGTAATTTATAATATTATGATAATCATGCCTGATTAGTTACTCTTCTTATAATCATATTGTGAGTAATTATAGGTGTTCTTATGAAAAGAAACCAGGAATCATCCATTATTCTTATTGTTTGAAACCAAAGTTACAGTTGTTCATTCTTACAAGAGAAAACATTATCAATATAAGTATTTTGCTTTGGGT
>NW_006800068.1:1677875-1683553 GCF_000485575.1 Poecilia formosa
AAGACGACAATAAGTGTTGAATGAAAATTGAAACTTTTTCTTAATGGTTATATAAAGAACAGAGGGTGAAAAAAATTACCTCTTTGTCCAATTCGCAGCTTTTAATGTCAAGGTTTTGCGTCTTAAGACATTTGGTTTTTCCAAGGATTGCATCGATTTCAAAGTTTATCATATTGGTTACCTGCAGAAAGAACCAAAGAAAACAGTGATTAGAAGTATGTTTTGATAGGGTACATTAATTTGTTTTAAGGAAGATCAGTCCAACCTGGGATTTAGCACTGGTAACTGAGACCAGCTTGAACAACTTCTTTTTCCTTGGAATTTTGTTGTACATCTCCACAGCATATTGAGCCGCCCTCTGAACATCTTTTGACTCCGGCTGTCTGTCAGACCAACCCCCTAAAATAGGTGCTTCTTCTGTAAGACAAAGGTATTTATACTGTAACATACAGCATATCAGTAAAAATGTAAACAAAGATCACAGAATAGAGACAAAAACTGTCGAGCTTGAATCAGTTTGTAGGGCTAAAGAAAGGCCAAGAAAGAGTTTCACCATTCTGCCCATTTTGACCAGCAGTGCAGTGGCTTTATCTCGCATCACAGAACCTCTTTTACACAATGAAATAGGAAACTTAAACGGTCACCTTACAGCAGGACAACAACCATCAACAAACAATCAGAGCTACAGGAGAATTGTAAACTTTCTAGTGAAGTGTTTTGATTGGATCCTGTGAGTATTTTTCCAGTTACTTAACCACTTTATTCATGTTGTGAACTCTGTCATGCATGTAACTGGTGTTGACATGATTATTTCAAAGTCACATAATTTGTGTGTCCATTGAGTCTAGTCAAAGATGGAAGGACTTGTTTGTACTGCCAGCTAGCAGCTGTTTCATGTTCCATCCCCATCCAGTCCAAAACGAATTCTCGTGTCTAATGTCAATGTGAAGAACTGGGTGTTGATCACACCCAACTTTGTACTTTATTCAGCCTCTTTGCTGATCAGAATTTTGGAACAAAGAGATAAAAAAGGCTTTTCTTCAAGCTTTATTTTGGATTTGAATTTCATTAACTGCAGAAATCAACGTCACCACATTTATGATTTCATTAAAGTAAAACCTTAAAGGAATTACGACACAATAAGGTATTAGATTACAATAAATTATCCTTTTTACATCCAATTTAAAGACCTGTTAAATAGCAGCAGTATCTTCTTTTTTTATCCAAAACTAACGTTTCCTCTGCCAAAATAAACAGCACTCTGACAATCATGAATTCATCTGACTTGTAGCTGAAGCAAAACATCTGACTTGTACTCAATGATATTGCAGTGAGGAGTCATAAGTTGTGTGTTTGTGGATTTATTCCACAGCGGATTTGACCATGAAGTCTGCAAGCCACACAGTTTTAGAACATGTCCATTCTAATTTGTAGAATCAGATTATTGTTTTCAAATTTATTGACAATTTTGTTACCTATCTTACCATTTACTTAGATTCTCTGTGATCACTAAGGTGTTTCACAGACTGATGGAGACTGATGCCAGAGATTTTCCTAAAATATATTTTAACCTAAAATCTTCTTCTTCAACAAGCCCTAAGTGAACCGACGAGCCCTTGAGGAGGCAGCGATGGAGAACGGCTGGCCGAAATTAGCGTTCATAAATCGGATTAACCTTGAGCTAAACGCCGCTTACACTATGGAGCTCCAATATCTAATTTGAAGCTAACTTCACTGTGGTATACGCATGCGCGATCTGATCTCCAAATTATGCCCCTCCTCTTCCATGACACCTCTCACACATAGAAAAAATTTAGTCGCTCTCACATATACAAAACTGAGTCTCACATACAAAATAATGAGTATATTTTATTAGTTTATATGTGCAATCTTAGTCTTGTGACTAAGACAAAAAAAATTGTTTGCATGTGTGATATTTTAGTAGTGTATGTGCGCAATTGTAGTATTTTGTGTATGCGTGAGAGAACTATTGTATGCGTGTGTGCACAATTTTAGTATTTTGAGTGTGGGTGTGCGAGAAAGATAAAATGTGTGTGTGTGTGCGACAAGTTAGTACAGTGTATGTGTGCGACAAAGATAAAATGTGTGTGTGTGTGTGTGTGTGTGTGTGTGTGTGTGTGTGTGTGACAAAGATAAAATGTGTGTGCGTGTGTGAGATATTAGTACAATATGTGTATGTGTGTGTGTGCGACAAGTTAGTACAGTGTATGTGTGCGACAAAGATAAAATGTGTGTGTGTGAGACAAAGATAAAATGTGTGTGCGTGTGTGAGATATTAGTACAGTGTGTGTATGTGTGTGTGTGCGACAAGTTAGTACAGTGTATGTGTGCGACAAAGATAAAATGTGTGTGCGTGTGCGACATGTTAGTACATTGTATGCGTGCGACAAAGATAAAATGTGTGTGCGTGTGCGACATGTTAGTACAGTGTATGTGTGCGACAAAGATAAAGTGTGTGTGTGTGTGACAAAGATAAAATGTGTGTGCGTGTGTGAGATATTAGTACAGTGTGTGTATGTGTGTGTGCGACAAGTTAGTACAGTGTATGTATGCAAAAAAGATAAAATGTGTGTGCGTGTGCGACATGTTAGTACAGTGTGTGTGCGACAAAGATAAAATGTGTGTGTGTGTGACAAAGATAAAATGTGTGTGCGTGTGCGAGATGTTAGTACAGTGTGTGTATGTGTGTGTGTGCGACAAGTTAGTACAGTGTATGTGTGCGACAAAGATAAAATTTGGATGCGTGTGTGACATTTTAGAAGTGTCTATACGCAATATGAGTATTTTTTGAGTGTGCATGAGTTTTTTGTAGTGTGTGAGAGACAAACCATAGATTTTGTCCTAAACGGCCCCTCATAGTTGGCTATGATTTTGTGTTCATGGCTGAACAGTTGAAATTCATCAAACTTTGAACTTAGTTTGGATATGTTTACATTTTAACCACTATATTGTGTTACATAATTAAACATGTCTGTTCCGGACACATTGCATCGATATCTTTACTTACCGACTTTAATGAGTTCCTCCACAGGCCCAGTTCCCAAACACAGGTGGAAGACTGACAGACATATCAGGAAGGACAATGGCAGAGACATATTTGCTTTCCAAACAACTTGTCAGCTACAGACGTTCCCAAGCAAGATATTGAAAAGTCCAGGTCTATTTTATAGGAACAAAACATAAAAAGAGAAACTATTAAATACAACAGAACAGAAGAAAAATAGTTAAATATTGATTACTAACTGTAAAAACTCCACCACCAACCTTATAGAAGTCGCTTCAGCTGGGGGGAAATGGAGCAGAGGAAGAGGGAAACAGCTTCTGTGTTCTCTGAGTGAATGTGTGTTTGTGTGTGTCAGCATTCAGGCTTTTATGTTCAACCAGTCAGTGAAGACCAAACCCACATACTGCATATGAAGGTATGTTCAACCAGTCAGTGAAGACCACATCAATCTACTGCCTGGGAGTGACGCCATGCATGCTTCTAAGCCATCAGCAGCCTTGGTGAAGAGTGGCAGTCTGATGATGTCTCCCTGCGCGGTTATTCATGAAACTTCATGTTGAATGTGTGGGCATGTCATCTGTTAGTGCCACGTATGTGGGGGTGTGCCTACAATTAGCTTTTTTATTGTTGAGCAAAACCCTGTTGCTCTACACAGTGAGTCAATGGAGAAAAAAATATTTGCATAACAGAACTTAGTTTTTACCTATCAAATGGTGGATTGGTGTACCGTCTGAGTGATGTGAAAGCTACCAGTCTGTTGTTGTAGAGAAAAAGCTCCCTGCAAAAATATAAAATTTTACCTAGTATTTTGGTCTAGTTTCTAGTGCAAATATCTTAGCACACTTGAAGTAAAACAAAACTAACTTAAAAGTAACTTTTTAGCAAGATACAGAGGCTTGTTTTTTTCTTCCTAATAATAATAATTCATTAATATTGACGAAAAAGTGCTTGTTCCATTGGCATATCATTTTACTTATAACAAGAAATTTTTCCCATGTTATAAGCAATGGATACTGTCCGAAAGCACAAGGTCATGGAGACAAGCGGCAAAAACACGTTTCTTGTGTGTAGGAATCGTTGCTTGTCTCCATGACTATGTGCTTACAGGTGTGGCCAATGACTTTTTAATTTCAATCATTCTTTAAAAAAACTTGCTTCATGACTGATAGTGAACCATTATTTTCTTCTTAGTGTTTTATGTTGATCACAGTTTGCTACCATCTATTTGCTTTATGAAAATTGACTACAGGTTGTCAATTAGTTCAAGAGGGATCTAAAATTTAGTAATCCTGTAAGATAGGATATTCATGCATTTTCTTTTCTGGTCAATAGATTTCCTAGATGTACCCAAGAAATCTGAACCGGAAATTTTAGACAAAATATAAATTTATTAACTCTAAAGAGCAAACAAATTTGTCTTAACTTCTCTCTAGGACAAAGTAATGGACATTTTCTACTCTACTGACAGTGCAAACAGGCACGTGCAGAAGGGAAGGGGGGCTTATGCACCTGCCCCTTTTGCTCCTTGCCCCCAAGTGCCCTTTTGGTCAATTTTTTTTTTTCTTTGGATATTATTATTTCCTAAGCCCTCTTCTGACACATAACATGTACTAAAATTATTTGTTTTTTGTTTGGGGTTTTTTTGTACAACATAATAAGCCCTCCGGTCAGCTTGTTACCTTTGTCCTTTTTCCCGTGACGCACACAAAATTGCCTCTCGCACAATGAGATAGCGTAGCGAACGTTCCAGATTACAGAACAGGTTTTGGTGAATTAAAAAAAAAAAAATAAATAAAAAATAAAAAAATAAAAAAACGTTTTATTTTGGTGAATAAAGTGGAGTAGACTTGCTACTTGTCAGATGACGGAAATCCACGTTGAACATTGTATCGTTTCTGCTTCAGTAAGGAGTCGCGGTTTAAGCAGAGAGGTAATGAAATACAACAGACACTGTCAGGCCTCTGCGTCTGCTTTTCGCTGAGGAAAACTGAGGGTAGGAGACAGCCAGGTGAGGAAAAACTGTTCTTATCTATCGATTCAGTATTTTTATCATTCAGACATTAGGCTGTTGTTGTTGTGCTGTTAGCTAGCTGCTAGCTAACGACTTTGCTAGCAAAGCTAGATGACAAAAAAGCTTCTTCCCTGTATTGTTAATGACAGCAGTTATTCTTCAGTATTGCTTATGCAATAGGAGCACATCGCCCGTCCAAAATCTATCATCTCCATAACTGTGGAGATCCATTTCAGCTAAAATTAAATAAATAAATAAATGGGTTAAATAAATAGAAAATGAGTAAAATAAATCAATAAATGAACAAAATGAGTGAAATAAATCAGTGATTCTTGAGAATAGGGACAAAACAGGTCCTATGTATAAAGCACAAAATTTGAATAAAATATACACAAAATATATTTTTTTCAAATATCTGACTAAACTAACTTGGGTCATGTGAGCACAACAATGTATATTTTTTCTTGTGTTTGCTGAATATTTTTATTTTATTTTAAACATTGTAGTCGGTGGATGATGCCTGTAAAAGCCCTTGTCCAGGAGCAGAACTCAATACATTATAATAGTTTAAAATAATTAAAGAAATACTAAAATTATATATTATGACAATTAAGTATAAGTAGTCATATAAATAATTATAAA
>NW_006800068.1:1683970-1695159 GCF_000485575.1 Poecilia formosa
TGCACAGGGTTGGTATCCATAACACACCAACATGTTTTAGAGGGTAAATGTAAGACATACAGTAGAAAAAACAGGTGACTTCCTGTTGGAAGTGGGCGGGGCTAAGGTGATGTCATCAATCGACCAGCTAACTGTGATGAGGGCTGGTCTATAATGAGACATAGAAAGTCTGATGCAGCTGTGACCTTGCATTTTGATGTTATTTCACATTCATGTTTCATGGCGAATAGTCAAAGTTTGGGACCTGCCTCCACATTTGGTCCGGCCCCCTATACAACACCAGAGAGCATTTAGATTTTTTTTATATATACCATATTTCCCGGACTATAAGCCGCTACTTTTTTCCTAAGCTTTGAACCTTGCATCTTATAGCCTGGTGCGGCTTATATGTGGATTTTTCTTCAACCACCAGGGGGCTCTTTAGCAGGAAGTGAATCACTGGAAGTCAAAATTGGAAATAAACGAAGAAAGCGCCCATTAAAATGGAATTATGTTTGAACAGGGAATTGATATTTGAGAATATTGCTGATCAGTTAAATAGCATTGCGGGGAAAAAGAAGATTTTTTTGGTTTTTTAAATTATACTGGGATCATTATGAGAATTTGAGGCATAGATATTAGGATCCAATAGATGGAAGTAGTGCAACAATAATGAATGCAAGCTGCTGTTGAAATCTGAAGAAGAAGAAAGCGCCCATTTTTATTTAGCACATGCTAGTAGCAGACACGAAGGATCAGCACTTTTACTGTTTAGTTACTATTCGGAAACTACCGTAATCAGTTCAGTTAAATCTAAACTTGGCAACTTTTTCTTTTTCAACTGTAATAAATGTGACATTGAATTGACCTGTTATGACTCAAATATTGGGTGTCCGCCCCCCTCTGCTGCTGCATCGTTGTGGAATTCCTGGAGCGGCAGAGATATCTGCGGTTTATAGTCCGGTGCAGCTTATATGTGTATGTTTACGTTTTTTTTTTTGTTTTTGTTTTTTTTTTAACTCTGGGATTGCAGCTTGTAGTGCGGAAAATACGGTATTTATTTCATAAATAGTGTTATTTCCTGACTTTGGTTCTGTGAAGAACCCAGAGGGGGTTATTTGATTGTGCTTTCTGGGAAATACATTTTTACATTTAGGCACTCCTGCAATTGTCACACTTTTTCTGTTACAAACTGACTCCGGCCCCCCACCAGAGAAGGGAAAAGTTATGTGGCCCTCACAGGAAAAAGTTTGGGGAACCCTGTCTTTGCTGATCAGAACTTTGGAACAAAGAAGCAAACAGGGCTTTTCTTCAAGCTTTATTTTGGATTTGAATTTCATTAACTGCACACCTCATATATGATTCCATTAAGATAAAATCCAAAAGGAAATAAGACACGGTAAAAAAGAAGCCCTTTATAAATTCAATTTAACACAATAAAGTGGTGAGTCTTTTTTTTATCCAAAACTAACGTTTCCTCTGCCAAAATATAAAGCACTCTGACAATGATGAATTCATCTGACTTGTAGCTGAAGCAAAACGTCTGACTTGTACTTAATGATATTGCAGTGAGGAGTCATCAGCTGTGGAATAAATCCACAAACACACCACTTATTTGACCATAAAGTCTGCAAGCCACACAGTTATAGAACGTGTCCTTTCTTTTTGCAGAATCATCATCAATTGTTTTCAAATTTATAGACAATTTTGTTACCTATCTTACCATTTACTTAGATTCTCTGTTATCACTAAGGGGTTTCACAGGCTGATGGAAACAAACTACATTCTTTGTTATCTAATAGATTTTCTTAAAAAAAACAAAAAAAGATTTAATATTTTAGCTCTTACATTTGACGATGTGTCAGAATGTTTACATGAAACCACAAAGTTGCACTTTAATGTTGTTTGATTTGTTTCCTGACTGTTGGCCGTGATTTCGTGTTCATGGCTGAACAGTTGAAACTCATCAAACTCTAAACTTAGTTTGGATATGTTTACATTTTAACCACTATATTGTGTTACAAAATTAAACATGTCTATTCAGGACACATTGCATCCATTTCTCTACTTACTGGGTATAATGAGTTCCTCCATAGGCCCAGTTCCCAAACACAGGTTGAAGACTGACAGACATATCAGGAAGGACAATGGCAGAGACATATTTGCTTCCCAACAACTTGCCAGCTACAGACGTTCCCAAGAACTTTGCAAGATACTGGAAAGTCCAGGTCTATTTTATAGGAACCAAACATAAAAAAAGAAACTATTAAATACAACAGAACAGAAGAAAAACAGTTAAATATTGATTACTAACTGTAAAAAGTCCACATCAACCTTATAGATGTCGCTTCAGCTGGGGGGGAAATGGAGCAGAGAAAGAGGGAAACAGCTTCTGTGTTCTCTGAGTGAATGTGTGTTTGTGTGTGTCAGCATTCAAGCTTTTATGTTCAACCAGTCAGTGAAGACCACACCCACCTACAACCTGGGAGTGACGCCATGCATGCTTCTAAGCCATCAGCAGCCTTGGTGAGCATTGGAGGCAAACTGCAGAGTGGGTGTCTGGTGATGTCTCCCTGCTGCAGTTATTCAGGAAACTTCATGTTGAATATGTGGGCATGTCATCTGTTAGTGCCACGTATGTGGGGGTGTGCCTACAATTAGCTTTTTTTATTGTAGTTGAGCAAAAACCTGTTGCTGTACACAGTGAGTCAATGGAGGAAAATTGATCCACATAATAAATAAAAGAACTTAGTTTTTACCTCTCAAACGGTGGATTGGTGTGGCGTCTGCAGTGATGTGAAAACTACCGGTCTGTTGTGGCACTGCAAAAATATGAAGTTAAAAAAAAAACTAACTTAAAAGTAACTTTTTAGCAAGATACAGAAGCTTGTGTTTACTTCCTAATAAATCATTAGTGGCAAAAAAGTACTAATTCCATTGGTACATTATTTTACTTATATCAATATATTTTTCCTATGAGCAATGAGTACTGTCCGAAAGCACAAGGTTGTGGAGACAAGCGGCAAAAACACTTTTCCTGTGAGTAGGAAACCCTTTTTTGCCATTTGTCTCCACAACTTTGTTTATACAGCTACGGCCAATGACTTTTTCATGTCAATCTTTCGTTAAAAAAACTAGATTCATGACTGATAATGATCCATTATTTTCTTTTTAGTGTTTTATGTTGATCACAGTTTGATACTATCTATTTGCTTTCTGGAAATTGACTACAGATTGTCAATTATTCAGATTGTCAATTATTCAAGATTTGGGGATGTAAAATTTAGTAACCCTATAAAAGAGGATATTCTTGCATTTTCTTTTCTGGTCACTAGATTTCCTAGATGTTCCAAAAAATAGTTCATCAAAGTCCACCTTTGGGGCACAGATTTAACTTTTTGCAAAAGTAGTTAAGATCACATTTGCAGGGTGTGGGTTATTTGGCTCAAAGATCAAGAATTGACATGTTGCGGCATCTTGATTAAACAGGCAAATGCTTGGAAACCATCTAAGGTTACTCTAAAATATGTTTTGGTTTTCTTTTGTCATCTATTGTGACAAAATTAAGTAGAAAACAACTTTTAATGGGAGATTTGTTCTGGTAAGTTAACATATAGCATCTAAGAACGCAAGGTTGTAATAAATAATATACATAATGCAATCAAGGAGAAAAGTACCTCAAATAGACCAAGTGGATGAAACAAAAGCCACTTTTGGCTAACCTTGTTTAAATCTTGGTGTATCAATTATTGACTGAGTGAAAGTCAGTCAGATTTTTCTCAAAACACCAAGTTCCTTTTCTTGTGCTCAGGTTGCTCAGTATCTGAACTTGGAGCTACCCATCTTGGATCAGTTTCTGCTCAAACTCAGAGAGGAGGAAAACAGAGAGATTCAAAGGGTCATCAACAAGTAAGTGGGTAATTTTATTCACAAAAAGGATTTTATGTTGCTTCTGGTGTATTATTTTTGAAAAATACTTAACTTTACAAGTGCTGTATCGACATTCATATTTTCAGTACATTTGTCACAGATGCTTAAAGATGCAGTAACACTTGTTGGCCTCTTGGTGGAGCCAGACATCATTTTAACTTCCATGTTTTTTGATTCTCTTGATTTTCACTGATAACTTTCGTGGATTTGTGTTTGTGTCAGGTACCAACACCAGCACAGACTGCTGTCCCATATGCTGAGCTTTAAGATGTCCCCTCATATCTTAAAGCTCAGCATATGGGCTTTAAGTGGTCATACTTCTGAAGTCAGTGTCTAACCACTTCCGAAGTCAGTGGAAGGAAGAAAAAGTATTTCTGAGGAACTAAAATCATCTGAAAACATTTTCTTTTTTGTAACATTTAGATTATGAAAAAAAATTGGGGGGAAAAACAGTATAAAAAAAATGTATGATACAGCACAAAATCCTATAATGGAACTATATTTGTAGCTTTTTTTTCCATAAACTTGATTTTTTTTTTTTTAAGAAAAACTGTGAAGTATTCAGTTGTAAATTTTGATGCCAATATGTTTATTTACTGAATTTTAAAAGTGACAAATAAAACCTTTGTGTTGTTATTTCTGTAAGTTTAAGAACAGATTGCATTCCACTAATTTATATTTAAATTGGTTAGCATTTATCAGATAGAACAAACGAAGATTATTTGCCATAAAAATCTCATGAAAGACCTGTGTGGAATTTAGAAAGTTTCTCATCTCTGTGGGTTAATATAAAATATATGATTTATGTGATATATTATGTATTTATGTTTCACAAGCTTAGGGGCCTTTAAAAGTCAAACTGTAAAACAGGTAGAGTAAGTAAATGCTGAAATGAGGAAAACATTTTCAGTGTAAGACTGTAACGATGACACAGACATCTTATGCCGCTCATAAAAATCCACTGCGCATGTCATGGACTGCCGCGTCCGAGTGAAAGGTGGGCAGGGAGGTGGACGGAAGTGGTGGGAGTAACACAAACACGTAATTGGTAAGTCAAGTTATTGCTTGGATTTTAATCGGTGCATTTTGCATCCAGTGAAAACAAAGATGTTAACAAATAAACTGGACAGTATGCTGGTCATTTAGTGATATTTCCACAGTTGTGTTCTTGACTGGTCTCGAAATAAAATCCCAAGTCCTCAGCGCCCGAGACTGAGACAAGACCGAGACCAAATGCGGTCGAGTCCGAGACGAAACCATCAAAAAATGGTCTGGAGACCGGTCTCGACTACTACAACACTGATATTTAGTCACCATAAAACCAGACAGATGTGGAATCTGAAGCTCAGTCTTCTGTCAGAAATCTGGTTGGAGAGTAATAATGCACCATCACTGGGCTAGAGTAGTTTTAAGACAAACACTACAAACGTCCAAAAAAGTCACAAAAAACTGATAAACCAACGTTTATCCATTTTGCCAACAGTTATAAAAGCTAAACATATGACTTTTTGATTGTTCTCCCAAAAAAATAATCTACACCCAGTTTTACTATTTCCATTGAATTAGGTGCAACATGTTAGGGTGTGTATTAAAGGTTTCTTAAAACCAATCACAATTGTGAACCTATACAAATATACTATACTATATATACTGTTTTTGTTGGTGCACCCCCTCCACCGCCTTCTCTCTCTACTTTTCTTTCTGAGAGGGTGAGACCTGCTCCCAGCTCTCCATCTAATGAGTAAATTGAGTTTTCTAAATCTGCTGTGTATCACCCTGTCCAGAACTGAGGTAAACTGCTGGCCTGTTGAGAAAGACTCGCCTGGTTCCTGACGACCTCCATCCAGGTGTCCCACCCTTCTTCCCCCTGTGAGTTAGTCAGACTGAGAAGCCTGCAGCCAACTAGTTTCACAGACCACACATGTTAACGGTCGCTCTTTGTTACAACCTGCACTTGTTACTGAACCAGGTTGGTTTTAGTGACTCAAGGGTGTTTTACATACAGTTTTGGGGTTAAAGAAGTCTATGAAATGTTTTCCACCGTTTTCTCTCCAGAATAAGGCATCATAGCTATTTTACGACCATCAAAGAACTTTGAGGTGACTCATTAATTGAATGTCCACAACATCTTTTAGATTTTTCTTTATGCTGAATATTTATTAGTAAGACAATTTTGCGAAGGACAGTACAGCTTAATGCAATAGCAGAAATAATCAAATCAGAAAAATCAATCAACCTATCTATCCTATCTTTCCCTAATGCTGACACTGAGAACTAAATAGAGAACCTTTGAGAGATGGACGGTGTATGGAATTTCGAACTCCAGAACCAGCCTGACGATGAAGAACGTGTTCCAGCAGGAGGAGACTTACAACGCTGATTGATCAGGGCAGGTGTCTCTGCATGGATGTGAGGTCACACAGGCCTTAAGTGCTGCCAGGAAGAGTACTGATGTAGAGCTGCAGGTCTTGGATCTTAGAGTGATTTCCTCATGCGTGTTGCGATCCTCAGCTTCTTGTCTTGCAAATCTGAAGCCCCTTCATCTTGTTTCAAGATCTTTCTGGTACGCTGAGATGTAGGCGAGCTGAACGCACGGAAAGAAGGCCCCAGTTCCTCTTCTTCACCTTTGTTCGTTGCCTTTATCGTTGGGGTCTGAATTTAGATAATGAGAGGAGTGCAATTTGAGGCTGATCGGTTGGTCCCCGTGCACAGGACATTCTTCGACTATCTCTGGTTCAGGATCTTCTTCAGCTGCAGAGTTCTTTGTCCATCTCAATTTTGGCTAAAATCTGCCTGGAGGATCCAACCAAAGGTTCCTCTTTTGCTTTCACCTTTTATAGGGTTTCTCCACCCTACAGATACACTTGCATTAGCTGTCACTGTTGTCATGCTTGTATTATTGGCCGTCTGTTTGAATAGATGACCTCGTGTCCATCATTGTCTTAGAGACATTATGACCTGATCTCTGTGTTCATGTCCTGGTGTTGCTCAAATGTCTCCCTAAACTCTATACCTGCACAGTCTTTTTCTTCTAACAGTTTGAGTTGCAACAATCTGTTTCCAAATCATCAAACTCTGAGGTGTTGGTCATCTCTGCTCTCCTTCTAGTTCCTCTTTCCTCTAATCCTTCACCTACTATCTACCTCCAAAACAACATCAGTGATCTCTGATTGCAGCTACATATTTTACATCATTTCAAGTTCAGTATCAAAATCACATCTATAACCTCTTTAGCTTTAGATTTAGCAGTAATTTATAATATTATGATAATCATGCCTGATTAGTTACTCTTATAATCATATTGTGAGTAATTATAGGTGTTCTTATGAAAAGAAACCAGGAATCATCCATTATTCTTATTGTTTGAAACCAAAGTTACAGTTGTTCATTCTTACAAGAGAAAACATTATCAATATAAGTATTTTGCTTTGGGTCTTATTCAATTACTAATTTTGATAAGAATTTCTTATTTAAAACTTTCTTGTATTGAAATAAGGAATAGTCTCAAATATTTCTATAAATCCGCCGGCTGGAAATTTACTTCCTTTTATCATGAAGCCTGCTGTTCCTGTTTCATGGCTTTGCACCTCTCTCTCTCTCTCTCTCTCTCTGCCTGACTATGATTTCTAATGATTAAATACAAAAGGAAATAGGTTAAAAGTAAAGCTTGCATGAGACAAAACAAACACACAACCTCACTGATTTTATTGAAGTTTGATTTTACTTTTGGGTTTAGAGGCTACTTTGTGTAATTCATTTTAAAGGTAACTTCATGTATTGTTACTGATAACCTAAAATCTCCAGCATGGAAATAATGGGATGATCTTTGGTTATCTTGACATTGTAAAAAAGTATTAACCCTTCTATGTAACTTTGTTGCATGTTTTGGTGTTCAGCTCATGTTTGTCGTTGTGGGGGTTCAAAGTCACAAAAAACT
The DNA here is from genome assembly GCF_000485575.1 of Poecilia formosa. Taxonomy (NCBI): domain Eukaryota; kingdom Metazoa; phylum Chordata; class Actinopteri; order Cyprinodontiformes; family Poeciliidae; genus Poecilia; species Poecilia formosa. Next base: position 1,691,817 of record NW_006800068.1, read on the forward strand.
GACACTTTACTTGCTGCGAAAGAGAAGACGACAATAAGTGTTGAATGAAAATTGAAACTTTTCTTAATGGTTACATAAAGAACAGAAGGTGAAAAGATTTACCTCTTTGTCCAAATCGCAGCTTTTAATGTCAAGGTTTTGCGTCTTAAGACATTTGGTTCTTCCAAGGATTGCGTCAATTTTAAAGTTGATCATATTGGTTACCTGCAGAAAGAACCAGATAAAACAGTGAATAGAAGTATGTTTTGATAGGGTACATTAAATTTTTTAAGGAAGATCAGTCCAACCTGGGATTTAGCACTGGGAACTGAGACCAGCTTGAACAACTCCTTGTCCTGTGAATCTTTGTTGTACATCTCCACAGCATATTGAGCCGCCCTCTGAACATCTTTTGACTCAAGACTTCTTTCAGACCAACCCCCTAAAAGATGCACTTTTTCTGAAAGACACATGTATATACACTGTAACATACAGCATATCAGTAACAATGTAAACAAAGATCACAGAATAGAGACAAAAACTGTCGAGCTTGAATCAGTTTGTAGGGCTAAAGAAAGGTCAAGAAAGAGTCTCATCATTCTGGCCCTTTTGACCAGCAGTGCAGTGGCTTTATCTCACATCACAGAACCTCTTTTACACAATGAAATAGGAAACTTAAACGGTCACCTTACAGCAGGACAACAACCATAAACAAACAATCCGAGCTACAGGAGAATTGTAAACTTCCTAGTGGAGCGTATGTTTGGATCCTGTGAGTATTTTTCCATTTACCACTTTATTCATGTTGTGAACTCTGTCATGCATGTAACTGGTGTTGACATGATTATTTCAAATTCACACAATTCTTGTTACTTCCACCTTATAAAGATGGAAGTATTTCAACCTTTAAGAAAATGCAACAGCTGTTGCATGTTCCATCCCCATCCAGTCCAAAACGAATTCTCATGTCTAATTGGAATGTGAAGAACTGGGTGTTGATCACACCCAACTTTGTACTTCCTTATTCAGCCTCTTAGCTGATCAGAACTTTGGAACAAAGAGGCAAACAAGGCTTTTCTTCAAGCTTTATTTTGGATTTGAATTTCATTAACTGCACAAATTAATGTCACCACAGATATGGTTTCATTAAAGTAAAACCTCAAAGGAATTATGACACAATAAGGTATTAGATTACAATAAATTATCCTTTTTACATCCAATTTAAAGACCTGCTAAATAGCAGCACTATCTTCTTTTTTTTATCCAAAACTAATGTTTCCTCTGCCAAAATATAAAGCACTCTGACAATGATGAATTCATCTGACTTGTAGTTGAAGCAAAACGTCTGACTTGTACTCAATGATATTGCAGTGAGGAGTCATCAGCTGTGGAATAAATCCACAAACACACAACTTATTTGACCATGAAGTTTCGTTTTTTTAAATAATACTGGGATCATTATGAGAATTTGAGGCATAGATATTAGGATCCAATAGATGGCAGTAGTGCAACAATAATGGATGCAAGATGTCATTGAAATCTAAAGAAGAAGAAGAACGCATCCATTTTTATTTAGCACATGCTAGTAGCAGACACGAGGGATCAGCACTTTTACTGTTATAGTTACTGTTCAGAAACTACCGTAATCAGTTCAATTAAATCTAAACTTGGCAACTTTTTCTTTTTCAACCATAATAAATGTGACATTCAGTTGACCTGTTATGACTCAAATTTTGGGTGTCCACCCCACTCTGCTGCTGCTGCATCGTTGTGGAAAATCTGGAGCAGCAGAGATATCTGCGGTTTATAGTCCGATGCGGCTTATGGTCCGGGAAATACGGTATTTATTTCACAAATAGTGTTATTTTCTGGATTTCTTTCTATGAAGAACCCAGAGGGGGTTATTTGATTGTGCTTTCTGGAAAACAATAAATTTTTACATTTAGGCACTCCTGCAATGGTCACACTTTTTCTGTTACAAACTGACTCCGGCCCCCCACCAGAGAAGGGAAAAGTTATGTGGCCCTCACAGGAAAAAGTTTGGGGAACTCTGACTAAGGGGTTTCAAAGGCTGATGGAAATAAATTAGCTTCTTTGTTAAATAATAGATTTTCTTTAAAAAAAAACATGAATTAATATTTTGACGATGTGTCAGAATGTTTACATGAAACCACAAAGTTGCACTTTGATGTTTGATTTGTTTCCTGACTGTTGGCCATGATTTTGTGTTCATGGCTGAACAGTTGAAACTCATCAAACTCTAAGCTTAGTTTGGATATGTTTACATTTTCACCACTTTGTTGTGTTACAAAATTAAACATGTCTATTCAGGACACATTGCATCCATTTCTCTACTTACTGACTTTAATGAGTTCCTCCACAGGCCCAGTTCCCAAACACAGGTGGAAGACTGACAGACATATCAGGAAGGACAATGGCAGAGACATATTTGCTTTCCAACAACTTGCCAGCTACAGACGTTTCCAAGCAAGATATTGAAAAGTCCAGGTCTATTTTATAGAAACAAAACATAAAAAAATAAACTATTAAATACAACAGAACAGAAGAAAAAGAGTTAGATATTGATTACTAACTGTAAAAAGTCCACCACCAACCTTATAGATGTCACTTCAGCTGGGTTGGAAAATGGAGCAGAGGAAGAGGGAAACAGCTTCTGTGTTCTCTGAGTGAATGTGTGTTTGTGTGTGTCAGCATTCAGGTATGTTCAACCAGTCAGTGAAGACCACACCCACCTACTGCCTGGGAGTGACCATGCATGCTTCTAAGCCATCAGCAGCATTGGTGAACATTGGAGGCAAACTGCAGAGTGGGTGTCTGGTGATGTCTCCCTGCTGCAGTTATTCAGGAAACTAGATGTTGAATGTGTGGGCATGTCATCTGTTAGTGCCACGTCTGTGGGGGTGTGCCTATAATTAGTTTTTTATTGTTGAACAAAAACCTGTTGCTGTACACAGTGAGTCAATGGAGGAAAATATGGTTCGCATAGTAATTCAAAGAACTTAGTTTTTACCTCTCAAACGGTGGATTGGTGTGGCGTCTGCAGTGATGTGAAAACTACCGGTCTGTTGTGGTGGAGAGAGAGCTGCTCACTGCAAAAACACAAAATCTTACCAAGCATTTTTGGTCTAGTTTCTAGTGCAAATATATTAGCACACTTGTTAGTTAGAAGTAACTTTTTAACAAGATAGGCTTGTGTTTACTTCCTAATAGTAATAAATCATTAATGGCAAAAAAGTACTTGTTCCATTGGCAGATTATTTTACTTATAACAAGAAATTTTTCCCATGACATAAACAATGGGTACTGTCCGAAAGCACAAGGTCGTGGAGACAAGTGGCAAAAA
>NW_006800069.1:0-2867 GCF_000485575.1 Poecilia formosa
AACGCCCACCTTCAGCTTAAAGGCCTCAAATTGTTTGTCAGATATCTTCCAGGGAGCGCTTTGTCTCAGCTCCTGCACTGAGACGCCTTCCTGCTGTTCATCATGTAGCCTGAAGGGGGCGACGCTGTCCACAAACCTGCTCAAGCTGAAACAAGGAAGCAAAGGTCAATTTTCCTGTGAAGAACAAACACACTGCCTGGAAGTGAACACATACAGATGGAAACCTGTGAAAGCGAGTGAGTCTTATTGGAACACCGTTATGTTGGTATATGAGACAAATGGATTTTCCCAATATTTTAAACCAACAGTTAAAAGTACCAATGCTAGTGTAGATTATTTACTAAAAGTATATTCCACTTTTTTGTTCTTCATAAACATAAAAAAATGATATCATTACATTTTTCTTACCTTTTTGGATGAGGGCGTTTCTCAATGTCTGTCATGACTATAACATCACTAATGTTCAAACGAAACCTGTTCAGCAGAGCCATCATCCTGAAATATATAAGATAACATCATGTTCCCTGCATTACACAGCTCTCCAATCCACTCTAATCAAAAAACTCTACATAGAAGTGCTCAAACAACTTGATTTCAACAAAGAAATGAATAGCAAAACATTTCTTTTCTCTTCTGAGTCAAATCTTTCTTGGAAAACCTACTCGTCGCGAGTCTCCTCCATGTTTTGTTCGTCGCCCACGGTGAAAACCCGGACCTTGCATCGGCGCCAGCGTTTCCTCCTGGTGACCAGGTAGGGCACCAGTAGAGTCAGACCTTAAAACAGACAAAGTGATTATAAATGGTAATAGTTTAAGCCACTGATCTGAATAGAAGTGACGGGAACACATTTATCTTAAAACGGTATTTTAAGATAAACCAAGTTTTATCTTAAACCTGGATAAAACCTGGTTTAAGGTTTTAACAAGATGGTTTATCTTAAAACCTCAAACCAGGCTTATCTTAAAACATGGTTTAAAGCACAGTAATGGATTATTACTAAAAAAATACAAGCATTTGGTCATAAAAGCTACAATTTTTATAAGTAAATCCTTAATCCATGTCTTGCTGCTTCTCTTGCAGACAGAGATGTTCATACAGTCAATTTTCATTCAAAATTACCTTCTGTTCCTTTAACATCTACAAAGATTTAGATATCACAAGAATCAGAAAACTCATTAGGTAATAAAAATAATTTATAAAATTTTAAAAAAAATTTTAATTTTTTATTACAGAAATAATTTTTTTTTTTTTTTTTTAAACTACTGCATAGTTTTGGTCCAACTGTAAGAAGGTTTGAAAAGCACTCTCCCAGCATCACTATGCTTTTTAGTGGATATTTTTTTCTTTTTCTGAAATGCTGTGTTGTGATGTGACACACGTTCCAAAAAGTTAAATTTTTGTCCCATCAGTGCACAGAATATTTTCCCAAAGATCTTCAATATGTGTTTTTTGGAAAATGTAAGACAGACTGTCAAGATATTTTTGGTCCAGACATGTTTTTGCCGTTGGTAAGCCCTCATTATTACTATTGTTCTTATCCTGATCACTCTTGGAAAGGTTTGCAGCTGTTTCACATGTTTTTTTAATCTATAAATATCTAAAGCTAAATCCCTTTCTAATCCGACGTTCCCCTTTATTACTCACCTCCATCGTCTGCGATCCAGTAGACATCAATGGTTTTCTTCCCCTGGTCGTTTTGAAACACGGTCTTCATCTGATTGCTGCTGCCTTCGTCAGACATGTCATCAGCTGCAACACAAGGAGAAGCTTTAGAGGAAAGAAAAAAATCACTGATGCACTAACACGTGTTTTTATAATGACTTATTGTGTGAGCGAACTTGTTCACATATGATTTTAATTGCGTTTCTTAATTTATAGAAACACCTGAATTGCAAAACGGCATTTTTTTTTAACAATTAACAGAATATCAACAATGTTTTGCGCACATTTGTAATGGAAACCCAGCTGCTGAAAGTGGCAAAACCCCGCGCTGCATAGGTATCACATGACCATACATCACCACATGACCGGCCTCTTCCACTTCCCCTCCAGAAACAAGCAGCGACAAAACAGAAATAAATATCCGTCCATTTTATTTGGCAGGGCGATACGATACATTAAAAAGGGATCGATATCAACCTATACCGACGTATGTACTGATAAGTCATGGAATCCCGAGAAACATCAGAAAACAAAAACTACCAACACAGAACCTAAATTCACTTAACTTACTGTTAAAGTCAGATAAAAATACTTGTAATACATGTTTATGTGAACAAATTTAACGGTTGTTGTGTTGTTTGTTTACTGCAAATGCCTGATAAACTTTTACCTTTGCCAATAACGCGAACACGCAACGTGAGTCACAACTTTGTGAAGAGAGGTTAAGAATTGTGAAGACATGTTGAGTTTTAACATGCAAGACATCTTGAAACAGAGTGTATGAGAGTCAATATTTACGGTACCTAGGTGCGGTATGTATTTACACAAAATGACGCCTAATAATTTGTGTTGCTGCATCAGTCAGTAACTTGCAAGTAGAGTAACTTTTAGTTTAAGTGATCGTGGAACAGAAAAACATGCTATGGCAACAGCTGCTACAATTTCTTTACTATAAACAAAGGAGAGGTGGAAAATGTTCTCTGAAAACAATGACTGTAAACATATGGCATTCTCAGTATCTTCACAGTTGTTTCTTGCGTTACTTTGAATTTCATTTCATTTTTCCACTGTGTTTATTGAAGTAGAAAAGTTCAGACAAACAGAGTTTTATATTTTCGCTGATGTGCCACCTCACCCGTTTCCTCCTCGTTGGTTTGCTGGTCCAGATTGTCCACATTTTCATCGGCCTCAAAGCCCTGGTTGAC
>NW_006800069.1:4146-22134 GCF_000485575.1 Poecilia formosa
GTAGAAGACAGGAGAAAGCAAAAAAAAAAAAAAAAAAAAAAAGGGAATTGGGAAATGTTTTGGACAGAATGCCGGGCAAAAGTTTCAAATCAGACTAATTTCTTTGTTTCAAGTCCAAAGAGCTGTGAGGGGATTTAATAAAGTGTGGACTTTATTAGGCCATTTGACCATCTTCTCATTGAACGTGTTTGTCTTCTTTATAGCCACTCCTTTAGCTTTTATGTTAAGATCATATTAAATGGGATTTCTACTAACAAGCAGACATGTTGCACCCATTTATTGAACTCTTTACATTAAGATTTCCCCCAGCCCCAAAAAAGAAAACACACACAAAAAAAAATTCTCACTGTTGTTGCTGAGAATAGTTTCAAACTGTTTTCCACATCAGGAAAAAAAGCAAAACAACCTGAAAAATGTTCCACGTTGCCTGAATTTCAAACATTTAAAACGGTTTTCTATTAAAACTAAATTATTTTGTTCCATTAATTGTTAATGATACAGTTAATGAGCAGTTAATCTGTTAATGATTAACAGATTCCCTGTTTAGCTTTTTTGCTACACGAATTGACAAAATTAGGATTAAATGAGTTTTGCCATGTGCAAGGCAATGCAAAAAGGTCTAATTTAAAGCTGGTTAACTCAGTGATTCCAAAAGATTCTCTGGCTCCCTTTATGAATTACCATAAACCTCCCACCCCCTAAAGAGAAAAAAAATAATAACTGGGCACACACATTGTTCAACCAGACATAATCCTATACACATATTTTGTTTTCAAACTCCACTGAAGTTTATTTCACACTTCAGGTTGCAACAAAACACACTATGAACTACTTTTACAGTGAAAAAACTTTTGTGTAACTGTTTTTATTTTTATTTTTTTCATTCATCCATACTGCTTCCCGTGCTGCTTCAACGGCACTGTGCCACCACACTTTGGGAACCACTTCCAGACAAAACATGTCGGCAACAATCCAGTCAAATTTACCGTAATTCTGCCCCACTTTGCGCTATCTCCCGTACAGCATCGAGTGAAATTATTCTGAGTGGCACTCTTTTAATAGACAGTAAATTGCAAAAATAACTTGCTAGATATTGAAAATTCCAGCTATTATGGATAAATGAGCAAATATATTTACTCACAGGACTTTTAAAGAACCATGTACAATTAAAATAAGTAAAAATATCCAAGGATTGGAGTAAGAACATTTAATAAATGAATAAACAAAGGAAAGATCATTATTGGGATAATAAAAATATATTGAAAATCTACAATATTCTTTAGGACGACTCACCTGAAATTCTTCACATGATCCTCCACTCCGGTCAGAGAGACGGAGGAAGACAGAGCCATGTTGTATGTGCCGGCCTGCATTGACGAACCCCAGTTTAACTCTGTGGAAAGAGAAGCAGTGGCTTAGCAAAAGCAAACGCAGCAGAAAGTTTTCTGCTTGTTTTCAGTTCAACATCTCTCAGCTGAACTGAGCTCAGGCTCAACGAGCTGCACCCACTTGGTTTGTTGTAGTTGACGTATCCTAAGAGGAAGATGATGATGGACAAGGTGACCAGAGCGGCCCACCAGGTGAAAAGGAACATCAGCACCACAGATATGATCGCTCCAAACAGAGCCGCCCATTTGCTGTAGTAGTGGAAGGACGGCCTCCAGCCTGAAAGAGTCGACAAATAAGACGTGTTTTCCCACATTATCTACCTTAAATGTGGGGCTAAAAGTTTGTCTAAAATGACCAGATGTACTTTTTGATATTCCTCTCTAAGAAGGGTTGTTGGTCATGTTTGTCCAATCTGCTATGTGAACGGAGATGCTAAACCAGCTGACTCATACAGAGGCAGAACTTTAGAGAGTTACCTGCAGAGTTGGGTAGTATAACTAGTTACTTTTAGTTACTTGAGTAACTTTAAAAAAAATACTTTTAGGAGTATTTTTACTATACTGACTTTTACTTTACTTATTTTATTATGAAGTATTTAAACTCTTACTTGAGTAAAATTTCTGGATTTTCTACCCACTGAATGGAAAACAGAGATTTTTTAACCACAAATTCACCAGACACAGACCTGCAGTTTTTGTTAAAGTTTCATAAGTTTACAAAGAAACTGATTTGGAACAAATTTCTTTTGCCTGACTTTATTTATTTTTTGTTACTTACCGTATTTTCCGGACTATAAGTTGCTACTTTTTTCCTAAGCTTTGAACCATGTGGCTTATAGCCCAGTTCGGCTTTTCTGTGGATTTTTCTTCAACCACCAGGGGGCTCTTTAGCAGGAAGTGAATCATTCGAAGTCAAAATTGTAAATCAAAGAAGAACGTGCTAATTTTCATTTAACAAGCTCATGCTAGCAGCAGGCACAACAGAGAAATGTTTTCAAACTCATATGATGCAGCTTTTAAGTTGAAGGCTGTCAATCTGGCACTACAGGAGGGAAATAGAGCCGCTGCACGTAAGCTTAGCGTGAACAAAACCATGATTTGGCTTTGGAGACGGAGGGCTGCATTCTTAATATATCCAGCAGATTTATTAGGACACAGCCCTCTGCTGGGTCCTTATGGAAAACCGAGAGCAACAGAGATACCAGCGGTTTATATACAGTATGTACGTTTCCAGATTTTTATTTTTTTTAAAGGTGCAGCTTATAGTATGGTGCGCCCTATAGTCCGGGAAATATGGTATATGAATTCTTGTTATTTTTGTCTTTAAGATACCAACATTTCCACTTAACTTTATATTTTGGTCGATCTGATTATGTCATTTTTTAAGTTACTGAGTTCTTGGGTAGACTTTTTGCCAAATACTTTTTTACTCTTACGCAATTTCTTAGACAGCTACTTTTTACATTTATTTGAATTATGTTGGAGTAATGCTACTCTTACTTGAGTACATTTTATTGGGTACTCCACCCACCTCTGGTAATCTGTAGCAAAACTCATTAGGCATTAATGAGGCTAAGGTATTTTTACTTAGCAAAGATAGTATAATCTCTGGGGAAATAAAGTTTTTAGACTTACAGATTGGTTTTAATTCTGTTTTGCTTGTCTAAACATGTTTTAAATTTGCAAACTTTTGTTTCTGCTTTTGACTATTCAAAATTGCTCACATCTATTCAAATTTACAAATCTCTGTCAGAGCAAGTAAAATGTTCCAGACTCTTTGTACAGGAGTGGCCCAGGATTCAGTGTGAAACCTATTTTGCGTGTGCTTGTGGGGAAAATAAATAAACACAAAAAAAAGTAAATAAATACATAATAAACAAATCTCCCTTCGTCATGAGAAAATATTAATGTGTTCACTTAGGTTAGCTTTACTAGAACAAAGTAGAAGGCCTCTTCACCTCTTAGAAGGTGATTTGTTTTATCTCTGTTCCAAATTTAAAGTTATTTTCTCCTTTCCAGAAAGTAATTCCCACATCCAAAATCCATATTTCTAATTTCGCAAACTATTTTCAGTCAAAAACACTTCTAACAACCAAGTAAAATAGACTTTCTAAATCTAGACACTAACTTAAACATTCCTCCTTTCTGAAAGAAACACAATTGTAATCTTGGATTACAATTATATGTATTATATGCATAAAGTCTTATTTTCATGAGTATTTATTTTGTCCTAAATAACATTGATTGTATAAATTTGCTCTTAAAATAAACCCCATTATGGGTCTCTGTTATTTACACTATGTCATTAGCAACAGCAATTATTTAATGACAAATTTTAGACTATATTAACTGCAAATACATTAATTAAAATAAAAAAGGTAAGCGACTTACCAGGGGAATTGGTGATGGATGCATGAAAACAACTGAAGTTAATCAGGGCATAGGAGCAAAGGAAGAAATTAGAAATGAGGGGAGCGATGGCGTTAAGGTCCGCTGTAGTGGGCAGCAAAAAGACAAAATGTAAACTTACACTGTTAACCTGTGTAAAATATGAATAATCATTTGTAAAAAAAAAAAAAAATCAAATCTCACACACCAATAAGGATGACGGCTGTTGCAATTAAGTAGCAGAGAATATAAGCTCGACGTGGCTCGTTGTTTTTCCCATAACCTTTCGCAAAGAAAATGATGTAAGGGTATATCTGGTCATTGCACAGACACTGAAAAAAAGACAGGAAAGTTGTTTTTTATTCAATGTTGACACGCAATTTAGTGGTATAAAACAGAATACTTTAGGTGAACGTTGTTTCACCTGAAAGATTTTGGGAGCAGAGACAAGAAAACCCAGGGCAGAAGATAAAGTGGCAGCAAAGATTCCCACAACGATGATGTAGTAAAAACCGGAGAGTTGTCCAAGAACCTGGTTAGAATATTTGAGTAAAGTCAACAGGAGATCATTTTATACAGCCATGCTTAAAGACTGTAAACGACACTTAAGTGAAACTGAACTATCTATCCACAACAATGAGTTTGATAGATACATTGAAGCTGTTGGCGAGTCCATATCGACAGGTCTGCGACTGGCTACAGTCTGTGAAGTTCCAACCCAAGTTACACGCCAGTCCCACGCAACCGTCCGTGTTGTTTCCCGTCAGGATGTGACTTTTATTCCCAGAGGCGTCCCGCACCACACATGACCCTGGAAAAAAAAAATAATCCAAGTCTGAGCTGAACTTTCTGGTATTTCTTACCACATTTTTTGGAAAACTACAGTTTCTTTACTGCATGGACACTAAACAGGAAGATTACCTCTTGCATTTTCATTTTGTTTAACAATTTTAATGTCAGTATTGGCAAACACTAACTTCAGCAAGCTCAAAGTTATATTGAGTCAATCAATAATTAGACAAGATGAAGGTAGTAATGTTATAAAAGTTACCTACCTGTAGTTACTGCTATCACCAGGTAGCTCAATGTTGTCCAAAAAATAGCCATCAATGTACCCTTTGGGATAGCTGTTGCAGGGTCCTGCGAACAGAAAGCTGATCATCACCTTGCTCCTTGTTGCTCAATGTTTTTCTTTCAGCCTTGTTGAGATTCAAACCTTTAGATCTCCACAGATGTTGACCCCGGACATAATTCCAGTAGCAGCAGGAAAGAAAATGGCGAACATCCGGAAAAAATCGTTTTGAGCGCCCCGCCAGTCTGGTGTGAGGTTCTGGACAAAAATATCGCCTGTAGAGAGCGTTGACATCGAGTCAGGAGTTGTGTTTCCAATTACGTCGTCGAATGAAGTGTTTGGTGGGAAAGAGAAGAGTTCTTTACCTCGGTATCCGAAGATGCCAATAGCCTGCTTCTCAATGGTTGGAGGGATTACAGTGCCAATAAGGTAGTTTGCAAAGGACACCATAAGCGCTAGGAAGAACAAAATCTGGGTCTGAAAACAACACAAAGCAAGTTATTTAAAAATGATTAAGTCAAAGAACATTTCATGAACAAAGCAAAATGGTGTTGCCTTGTCGCACAAAATTTCCCACGGATAGGCTCACCTTGGACTCCCACGCCATTCCAGCCTGAGTAATCATAAGAAGAATCGTGACTGTGACTACGCCTATAATGCGAACGTCATTGATTGGATCCACCATGATGGCACCAAATTCCTAAAATGAGTGACATAATTCTCAAAAAAGCTATGCAACACATTGGGGTTTTATATGAAAGGCATAATACGATGAAAACATTTATGGAAATACTTACCTGTATCTGTGTTTAAATCATTTTCCAAAAAATATGCATGAAAACCTTCACATTCTTTTGGCATACACTAAAATCACCTTAAAACATACTCACTGAACTTATAAATATGTTTTTTTTTTCTGTCTGAATAAAACAAGTATTGACACAAGATGAAAAAGATCCACATACATGCATCAAATCACGAACCACCAATGAAAAACCAACAGTGTGGAGCGCACAGGCCATCGCGTTTGCTAAGGCAAACACCAGTCCAATTGGTCCTCCGATTTCAGGACCCAGCGTGCGGGAGATCATGAAATATGCTCCGCCTGCAAAATGTTTCACGCACGCACACACGCACGCGCACACACACACACAAAAGACAATTTTTATGAAAACTAACAAAAGAATACTCAAATAATAAAGTAGTTTATAGCTATAAGATTTGCGTTGCCTCTCAAAATTGTTCCTATCCTTTTGACTTAGTTTTTTTTGTTTATGTTTACACTTTGCCATGTCAGTCTATAATTTGTGTCTTATTTCGATTTTGTGTGATTGAAACACACAAAATAGTGTAGATCTGTGAACTGGAAAGAAAGTTAAAGATTAGATTTTTTTTTCTGGTAACAAAAATCTGTCTTTAGGAGAATTGTAAAGTAAAAGAACCCGTTGTTTTTTATCAGGATGTCTAGTTCGACAAATGGAACTGCTTGCAGATTTGTAAATGCACCTCCTGCATTATTTCTAAATCCCACAACAAATGTGAGCCAAACTTTGTTGATATTCCACTAATGTTGAATGTTTCTACTAAATAAGAAATACAGTTAAAATCACGTGAATAGGTTTGGTCACGCAATAAGTCGTTAAACGACACACACTTCAACCCAGGGCAAAAAATTTCTTCATGTAAAAAGTGTTGTTTTTTTTTTGTTTGTTTGTTTGTTTGTTTTGTTTTTTAAATTTGTGTTTACATTGGGAAATTTATTTTCGGAATTTGCTCAAATTTCAAGTCAATGGAAAGGCAGCCATTGCCAATTTATATAAACTTGTACAAGAAAGTGAGTACTTTTGTTAATTAGCAGTAAAAGCAGGTTGTCAGAATAAAACAGAGTAAGGATCTTTGCAAGGCAATTATCAAGCATTTTTGTCTTCCATTGCTTACTTTGTTGTATAACAAATTTAATTAATAAAAGTGTTTTTGTTTACTCTATTTACACATATATTTTGTGCATCATTCCATTGTTCCCATCATGTTTCTATGCTGAGTACAAAATTTTCAAGCGTCCACTAAATTCAGGCAGCACGGTGATGTATAATTTGTTTGTACTGATGACCCAAGCTACGTATTTCCCATAGTGTGCATCATTTTTAATTTACAATAATGCAAATTAATGTTTACATTTCATTTCTTTACACATGGACTCACCTGATCTGACCCTCCCATTGGTGGCAATAGCAGAGATGGACAGTGCAGTCACAGAGGTCACCACCACGGACATCAGGATAATTACACAAGTCAGCACTGTCATCAGAGGAATATATATTTATTAGTCATAATTATAGCTCATTCCTGTATTTTATTTCCTTCTTGAACTTGTTCAGAAAATAACTTAGCAAATCTGTTGCTGTTTTGTTATTTTTCTTTTTCCTTCCTTTCCTTTCCAAGATGTATATGCCAAATCAAGTATCCATGTCATATATGGATATATTATTACACATATTATATTATATATTACGTATTAAACATAATTCATTCACAGTTTTAAAAAATGTGTAACACCATTTTACTACATTGTGTTTGGGTTTTCTGCCCTACATTTCCTTGTGCGTGCAAGGACAGAGGCAAACATAGAGGACTGTGGCAAATGATACAAGTTTTACGGGAGTGGGGTCGGTTGGACCCCATTTGTAAACACAAGGGTTAAGTCTTACATTTTTAAATAGAACATCAAAGATTTTGTAGAAATTTCCAGATTTATTTACCTGTGATAACATGGAGAGTTCCAGTAATATCAATGGTAAAATGAATTACACAATAAAACAAACCGGTAACACTTTATTTGAAGGGGTGTGCATAAGACTGACATGACAGTGTCATAAACATGACATAACACCTGTCATGAACGTCAAGAAGTCTTTATGACTGTTTGACAGTTGTCATGAAGTGTTGTTCGGTAAATGATGACACTTTTAATGCAAAGTTGGCACTTTTAATGGACTTTCAACGCAACTTTTAGAGCAACTTTGCATTAAAAGTGTCATTATTTACCGAACACTTCATGACAACAGTCATAAACATTCATAAAGACTTATTTATACTCATGACAGACATTATGTCATGTTTATGACAGTGTCATGTCAGTCTTATGCACACCCCTTCAAATAAAGTGTTAACAAAAAATCTAGATATTCTCAAGATAAGGAAGAAATTCAGTGCGTTGTGTGCTAGAAAATCAAATAAACTGAGTTCAAAAAACCCGGAAGCGATGACTCACCAATGCCTGCCTGAGACGTGATCCATGACAGACGCAGGAACATGATAACGCCCCAGATATTCAGCATGCAGCGCATCTGTTACCAAAGACCAATGAAAACAGCCGGGGGATATTTCCATAGTGACCAGGTGATTGTGCTGATAATTTAGCTGCCAATTCAGAAATGTGACTTTTTTTTTTCATGAGTGTAGCATGTTTAACATTTCCGTTACCCGCATTAAATTTAGTATTAAGAAACAAAATCTCACCTTGACACCGATTATCCAGCCAAATCTAACTGGAGCGTCCCCTTTAGGATCTTCGGACTCTTCGTTTTCCATATCTGGTGCCGGCAGGCTGCCTGAGTCAGAGGTGGACGTTCCGTCCATTCCGATCTCCACAACCTTTAATGCAACGGAAAGAACCAATGAAACTGAACCATCTGACAGGCTTAAACTGTTAAATAATTTGTTTAGAGGAGCGATATTAGGTGTTTTCCAGGTACATCCAGTTATTTTAGAGCACAAAATGTTACCTTCAGTTGTTATGAAAGTGTTATGTGTATCAAATGTGACTTAAAAGAAATTTAACACCTTAAAATTTGGCCTCTGTCTCTTTAAGAACATTCTTCTCTTCCCAACAATCTGCCTTCAGGAAGTCATCAGAACATGACTCCTCTATTAAACATTTAACAGCATTTTTACCAGCGTTGCACTGAGTAGTAGCTCCTATAATTAGCTTACCAGATGCTAGTTCCATCAAGTGTTTGCTAATTGCCTCTGGCTAGTCTGAAGGAGCTGAATGGGGGAGTCGCATAGAGGGCTGCTTTATGAGGTGGAAGCTTGGAAATTTCCGCTCCAAAGAGGAGCTGCACCTCAAAGGCGGAGCTAGGTCCACTCAGACATTTTGGACAGCTGAATGGTTGCCTTGAGAGATTCAAGGATTTCTTAGAAATGCATGAAAGATTCAAGGCAACACTTAAAGTATGATTTTGATTATAACATGATGTAAAGCTTAAAAAAGTAAATTTTACATAATACTAAAGCAGTCTGAATAATACATTTTTAACACTTATATATCACATTTCATTTAAAGGGGCTAAATTTCATCAGTTGCAATCCTTATGTTTTCCCATATGCTGCCACTGATGTAAAGAAATTGAGTATACATAGCAGAACAATGCATTAATAAAATGGAAAAATTTGTCAAATAGCACAAACTGAAGGACAAACGTACCTCAAATGTCTTGCGCAGGGTTTCAAGAGACGGCCTGCTCTTTGTCATCTGGCGTGGCAAAGTATTGGCGTAATGCTCCAGCTGGGGCACCAGGTCCATGGTGCTGTAGACGGAGGACCTGCGCAGCTCTGCCCTGGAGCCGCGACGCTCTGATGTGCTGCATGGCAAGATGCAGAAGCATGTCTGAAAACTATGGCTTTTGTTTGATACCTTCCAGCTCCATTTTGCTGCTGGTTGTAAGCACAGGGTGAGTAAAGGGCAAATCTTCTAGGATGCGTGACTGATGGGAGCAGCGCAGGGCAAGGCTAAATATGCATTAGTTTTGTAAAGCTCTGAGTTTGTTACAGTCTGTTAAATATCCACAACTTTCTCTTTTCAACATAGTAAACTACATGCTCCTCTAAAACAGAAGATCAACACAACCTTATATTGGGCATTCTCATTTAGCTTCCTCTGTACAGTTATTAAAATTACACTATCAAATGACTCAAATGATTGCATGACCATCAAGTACTGCACAAGCCTGTTAATCACCCACAGATTCGATCCAGGTGTGTGGCACAAGGGAAATGCCTAAAACATGCAGGGCAGGGGGGGACGTGAGGACCGGGATTGAGAAACACTACATTAAACCATTATTTTCTTCATGTCATGCCTTCCTGAGTCTTTCCTCACCACCACAACCACAAATCATGACAGAAGGACCCGACCAGATCAAGGTGAGGAACGCAGGAAAAAAAAGACCCAGCCAAAAGACGGAGTTTTTTGGAGGAGCTTCTCCCAGTCCGAGGCTGCTGAGGGGATCGTGGCTAGCGATCTGCCCGCCCGGAGTTGGACCCTGCCGTTACTGCTCCCCTGAGCCGCCAGAGATCCCGCCCCCTGAGCATCTGCTGCTTCCCTGCCTCCCTGTGCTCCTCCGGAGTCTCCGCCCCCTGCCGGCGCTCCCGAGCCTGGGGTTGGGCCCAAAAGGTCTCGTCGCCGCCCCCCGTGGCTCCAGCTACGGCCACGCCCACCGGACCCGCCTCTAAGGGTCCGCCTGTTGCACCGTGGACGCCCTTGGATTATCCACGGCAGGCCCTGCTTTGGCTGTGCTGCTTTTCTTTTTTGTTTGGACTGAGTTTCTTCCGTGTTGTTCCCTGTGGTCTCTTGCTCTCTGTCCGTCGCCCCTCCACCCACCCTGATGAGTTGTTTTTTGTTGACTTTTTGTTGTTTGGGCATCTGGTAGCTGCCCTTGGGGATGCGGGGGGTAACTGTTGTGATCTGTGTTTTCTGTGTATTTAGTTTGAGATTTTTCTGTGCTTATTTAGTTCTGTTCCCCTGTCAGTCTCTGTGCCGTCCTGTCCTGATTGTTCCCAGGTGTTTATCGTTCCCTGACTGTGTATTTAAACCCACCTGTTGTCTTTGTCTCTTGTCGGGTCCTTGTCGTGCTACATCGTGTGTGTCTTCTAACACCATCTGATCCTTGTGCTCCTGAATCAGCTACTTGGATTTATCATTAAACCATTATTTTCTTCATGTCTACCTAGGCCTTCCTGCGTCTTTACTCACAACCACAACCACAAATCATGACAATTGGAAGTAAAACACAGCAGGGTGGGAGGATGGGAAATTTGTCATCCATTCCTAACCCGATTCAAAAGCAAAAGTGCATTTCCTATTGACAAAAAAAAAGCCTGTCCAAAATGTGAAAACGGACTCTTAATGACGGCACCAACCTGGACTCCTCATCGGAGACGACGATGGTGGGAGGGATTCGAAGCCCATTGCCTCCATTCATGGTGCTGCTGTCAAAGTGGTGTGAGGAGTACCTGGGAGGCCCCTCCTCATTGGTGGAAGAGTGCACCCCCCTGGCAGTTACGTTACTTTTGGAGGTAAACTGCCCCATCAGCGCGTCTTTGTGATTCCTGTACAACGACAATCATTAAACTAGAATACACTAAATTAACAAATTCACTTTATTTTTTATCAGCATGCTAGACTTTGACCAAAATTATAACGAGAGACATGAGTAAAAAAAAACCTTAAGCACTCCAAATTTTGCTATTTTTTTTAAGAATGTAAATATAACTTTGTAATGCCAAAAAATAAACAATATATGAGACATTGATATTTTCTTTAGTTTTGAATCTTTTTGACATCATCTATGAAGAGTGCATATGGCACATAGTGTAATTTTCATTTTCTGACTTACTGTATATTGTCTAAGCACACAAAATAAGTGAAATGTGTATATGCCTTTGTATATGCTTCATGATATATTATTTTGGTGTGAACTCCCATAGAAACGTGATGTTTTACTTGCATCATACTTGGTAATAATATGACAAATTCTGGCAAATACAAATTTAAGACATTATGAAATCTGAAGTCTCTCCCAAATAAGAAGCAAACAAATATTAATCCATGTTCCAATTTATGACTTTGAAAAAGAGTTATTCAGTCTACTGTCAAATAAAAAGTTGAAACAAAGAAAGAAAGAAAGAAAAAGAAAGACAGAAAGAAAGACCTTATACTCACAAGTGGTTCTGTAGCTGATGAAAGAGCTACTTGATTTGTCCCCAGATCAAACATACTCCTTTTATCAACGCACCGCAAAACTCTTGCAATTTATACCTTGGTGAGGCAGGTTAAATCCCTCCCATTTACTCCATGCATTCCCTCCCCCTCAGACAGACAGACACACACACACACACACACGCACACACACACACACACACACACACATAATCATACTCATTCTGTCTTCAATAAACACGCAGACGGACTCTGCGGAAAGGTATGTGCGTACAGTCACACATATGCAAATCTGATTCTACAATGGCTTTATAGATGTGACATCTAGTTTCTGGAAGTTGGTTTTTGGAAATGTGAGTTCTAGACACAAAACAATGGAAGCATGAGCCACTGATTTGGTAGCCGCATAGTTATTAGAGTAAACAGGGAGAACAAGCGGGTACCAAGTTGCCATGGCAGCTTTGAAAGATTAATACGACTTGCTTATGTTGCTACCCAACATGAAATCAATTGACTTTTTTTCCCCAAAAATTTGTTTTATCTGCAATTTTGCATTTACCTGAGCTGTGTTACAATGTACAAATGCCACAAAAAACAGAGCTGCACAACATAATCCCAAATTTAGATCTATTTTTTTTTCCATTTCAGATGGAGATGTTCTTTATTTTTAATTTTGAAAACCAGTTTGAAATTCAAACTTGTTGAAACTTTTTTACATATAAGGCAGGGGTGTCCAAAGTCGGTCCTTGAGGGCCAGCATTGTGCATGTGTGAGGATTTGAGTTTCTCTGTGTGTTTATTTTAGGTTTCTATGTCTATTGAGTCTCTGTATTGTCCTCGATTCTTCTTGATTCTTCCCAGGTGTGTCTCGTTACTTGATTACCTTCTGTGTATTTAATCCCAAATGTGTTTCTTGTTCCTCGTTGGTTCCTTGTTATATCTGTCTCAGGATTTCACCCAGTGTATTATAGACCTGGCGATCCACCATGCTTTACTAGCCCCACTGCCAGGCTAAGCCTTTCTTGTTAATGGTTTAAGGGAAATAATAATAATAAAGATTTTTTTTTTTTAAATATGGATTGCAAGTGTCTCTGTTGCTCTGAGCGGTTCACTGGCGGAGCAGATTTCTTCCTAAAAGATATGCATATAGTTTATAGAAGATAGGTTTATAGTTGATGCATTTAAAGCCGGACCAATCACAGCACTGGCGCCTCTGCGCGTTGCCTCGCGCGCTGCAGTAGCTGGATTAAGTTTACCTCAGCGCGGATCCCGCGCGCCTCCTTTCACTCAAACTGGACACGTGCTGACCCGTGTGGATATTTCCAACAACCCCGTCAGGAATTATGAGTTTTTGATCAAGATAGGAGTTCAAACCCCGCCGCGTTAGCTCTGGTTGCGCAGCTCTACGAGAACCGCAGGAATAACTTGTAGTCGCACTTTCAGAGGTGCATTGAGCGAGCGGTGAGAATGATTTATATTTGTGGACAAATAATTTTGTGCGTCTTTTCCATCTCAACACGTTGCCCAGCGCCCGGCTCTGTCTGTGCTGATAAAGTTTATGTCTGTGGTCCCGGTTGGTTGGAGCGTTAGTGGTTAACCAACCACCGCTAACCTGATCATGCAAGTTCACCCCTGTGAGGAGCTTTCACGCTCTCCTCGTAGTCATGTTTCACGTTGGTTTTACATTATTTAGTTATTTTTAGTATAATTTTTTCCGGGTTACGCGATGCACCAAACCATATATGCTTTGTCCATGTAGCCAGAGTTAATGTGCGCGGAAATTTGAGAAACTCGGCCCACAAACTGAACCAACCAAAATATTTTGTGTGTCCTCTTGTTAAAAACTAAAGATTTAACTTTAGCTGTCACTAGTGGATAGCTAAATAGCTAAAGGCCATTTTCTTGTGCTTCTTGTGGATTTTTATGTTATAAATGCACACAGACCACTGAAGTGAACACTAATGCGTCATAAAATACCATAAAATACACTATCAACTGCTGGCCATCAGTTGCAAACGCAAGAAATTATTTTTGTTAAATCCAATATGGCTGACAGACAAAAGACTAATACTACTGATGTATTTTTGAAATAACTTTGTATTTGGAGAAAATTACAATTGATCACCTAAAAAAAATTAAATAAAAAAGACATTTTTTTACAAAAAAAAAATTCCTACCTTTTTTATGCCTTAAGAAAATCAAAGCAAATTTGGGAAAAAAAATCCTGACACAAAGCATCATTAGTCATGCATGAAAGGGTTAACTTAGCAGTATTAAGTTAAATCTCCCGTTTGTTGTACATTTCTGCATAGTGCAGCGGAGTCAACTCATGCAGGGCCGGTCCAAGGCTGCATGAGGCCTTGAGCAGAATTTGACTTGGGACCCCCTTTCGTTACTAAAAACATCAGCACCACTAACTGCTTCTGTGTTAGATTTAATCTGAGAGAAGAGAATAGTTTAAATGGGCAACATAAAAAGCAATAAGCTATAATTGCAGTTTACTAGTTTTATTATAACAGAGCTCAAACTCAAAGATTAAACTCAGCATCAGATTGTTGCTATGGTAATAAAACAGTTTAACTCTGACTATTGTACTTTGAATTTTTATAAAGTAAACTTGCCAACTCCTTAAAATCTTACATATATATTTTAAATGTAAGATTGAAATCTTACATAAGATTGTGCTAAATTAAATCAAATTTAGCAGCAATGATAATCTCAATAAATAAATGTTACATTTATGTATCTGTGGTCTGTGTTAAAATATTAGCATTTATGGGCCGCTGAAGCCCTGGGAGCCTGATGGAGCTGCTGACTTAATTTGGATTAAACAGAAGTGCAAATACTTGATATTCGTTTTAATTGGATTTTTTGATTTGTTGTTTTTTAAGACTAGTTGTGGGTTTAAATAGCATTTGACTGGTGATGTTTTCCCATAACATATAATTACCAAGTAATATTTTTACATGTCCTGTCTATTTAACATCTTTTAAAAGATGTTAAATAGACAGCCTCAGCACCCCGACCACCGGGCTCAGCAAGTTTTATGGGGGAAACCCTGCTGTCTTGTCATCCTGTCTGGTATACGTCTGTTGCTGCCGTCTATTTAGCTTTCAGTTGCTACCAATTTTTTGAGCCTTAGCCTTCCGCTCTCATTCTGTGCTGCTTGGACTTTTTATTATTTGTGCTTTTCTTCATTAAAACATCATTCCTTCATTCCAACCTGGATCCTCAGCGTCTTTCTCACCACCTCTAGCTGCATTCATGACAGAAGGATCCAACCATAAGTGGCTATGGTGAGGAACGCACTAGAAATAAACATCATGGACCTTACACGTTGGAATGAATTAAAATCAACAATCAAGAACTTTAGAGAGATTATGGCAGAGCCCTACTTTGTTTTCAGATGCCTCTGGGTCTCCATCAGGCTTCTTTTGGTGTTAGAGGGCTCTGCCAACACCAAACCAATGGCTGGGTTTGGTGGAGTTGCAGCGGGAGGCAGAGTGGGAATGCCAGACAGCTTTAGCAGTCATGCCTGGCGACCCTGTGCCTCCTAAGCCAGACTTCCGCTCCACCACCCCAGCGCCAGCATCTCCACGACTAGCACCACCTCCAGGCGACAACCAGACCAGACCTCCGCCAGACCTCCAGTCGCCGCAGCAGACTCGCCGCCTGTCGCCACCGCCAGCCCACCTCCTAGTGCTCCCTCCGAGTCTCCGCCCTCTCCCAGTATTCCCTTTGGATTATTTGTGCTTTTTCTTCATTAAAACATAATTCTTTCATTCCAACCTGGATCCTCAGTGTCTTTCTCAGCACCTCTAAATGCATTTCATGACAGCATGTTTTAGTTCTCTCCCTGGTTTAACACACCTGGATCAAATGATGGCTCATTAGAAGGCCAAAAAGAACATAGACTTGCTGAAAAGTTTGTTACTACCACCATGGTGGATGCCGAAAACATCCAGCATGTTTTCGGCATCCAGCATGTTTTCATGCTGGATGCCGGCCCTCGAGGACCGACTTTGGACACCCCTGTTATAAGGAGTTAAACCATAACTCAACGTTATTTTTTTTTTTTCCAGAACTGTTGACAATACATGGCCTTGCAGTGTTTTCCACATCAATAATAAACACAAAGATCCTCCTCTGTGTTGTCACTGACCATTAGTAAAAATAGTATCAGGGCCCCCTATGCTTCTCTATTCCTTTTTAGTCCAAGCAAAAACTGATTTCATTGTCAACCAAATTCCATCAGAATGATGCCAAAAACCCACTGATCAATTTCTATTAAAATTGATCAGTGGGTTAAATATTATTTAATATTATTTCATTAATATTAAATAATATTAATGAAATATTATTTCATTAATAATGAAATAATATTTCATTATTTCAATAATGAAATATTTCAATATTTCATTATTGAAATATTTAAGATTTCAATAATGTGCATATGTAGGTGTTACAGGAAACCAAGAATTACTGATTGCAGATACACTGAAGCAAAAACAAATAGCTGCTTGAGTTTGCATTGTGGCTAATGTTCTACATTGTCCTGTAGCAAAGAGGTTTTGCTAAAAAAAAATGCCCAACTAACTAAAAAAGAACATTACAATAACTTTGAGTGCCCATTAATAGGTGGAGATTTTTTTTTTTTACTTTTCCTGCAGTGTGTTCTCCATAGCCCTGCTATAATTAGACTCTCTGTGAGGCGTTGAATACCGACTTGCACACAAAGCCTTTGTACTCCAGCTGAAGCCCCTCATTGCACCCACGCTGCTGGAAGAAGAAGATAAAGTCAGGTACGTCTTCAGTGATCCAAAACTGAAATATTAACCTTTTACGCTGCTTGGTGTAAAAGGAAAGAACAGAATATGTTTTCATTTTTTGTAAGTTTTGAAACTTGAACTTTGCTGAAACAGTTTGAAATACTGACATGGTGATGAAAATGTTTTCATAAAAGTCTTTATATCTTTGAGAAGGAATTGAGGCTCACCCTGTACCTTATTGCTTTATCTTATTAAGTTATGCAGACATTCTTCATTCCTTCCTTATCACATGTCCTAGTCTCAACTGCAAGGCCTGGTGACTTTATTTTTGGTAGCCACCCACTGGAGTCTGCTAATATACATGTAACCCCCATAAACTATGCAGATCTGTCTGTATGTGTAATGTGTTGTCTTATTAGTTCTTAGAATGTCCTGTAGAGGGCACTAGACCCAAATGTCTCCTGTGCTGGTAAAGAAGAACACAGGGATCTACAAGGGGTCTAAAACGCCAAGTTTTCTACAGTGGCAGACTATGTAGACTAAGCACGTTTCAGCAGAAGTAGAGAAGTCACTACTCACAAGGCTGCTGTTATACGAAAGAAATCTGTTTATTTTGAACTGGATGATATACATTCTGTTCCGGGATTTCTCCGGTGAGTCTGTTGTTTTATTTTCAGCTGCTTATTTATGCAGAATGGCTACCTTATGAGAGGCCGGGCCTCTCATACCTCCACACAACAATTCAGCCGATGAGTGACAACTTTTTTTTCATTGGAGATTCAACATGTGTGTCTCAATCAGTACAGCTAGCTTTGCTAGCATCACGTCCACGTAGCTTACCTTTTTTTAAGCTTTCCTTCCAAGTGACGCTAAAAGTTGGACAAAGTCCCCACCGTCTGTGAAGGCGAAGCGCTGCTGAATTTACATGTCGCCATATCTTATGATTTATGCAGCGCTATTATATTACTGACGATTAGACAGACATATTCTCCAGCTCAGAGGAAATCACTGTCTGCGCATGTCTTTGAGCTTTGCGTGCGAGTAAAAGGGGAGGCGATGGGTGACAACAGACACGTAAGTCACGTTATTGCTAGGATTTTACGGCGCCATCTTAAGTCCTTGAACTTCACATTTTAACGGAAAAAAACGGAATGTAGTGAAGTAGAAAGTACAGATACTTACTGTAAAATGTAGTGGACTAAAAGTAGAAAGTATCCATTATTAAATCTACATAAGTAAAGTACAGATACACGAAAATTGTACTTAAGTACAAGTTACTTCCCACCACTGAACTTTGGTCTAATCTAACAAGAAGATTCAAGTTCCTAACCAGGCCTGGGTTTTAACCGGCTGTTTACATCTACCAAAGATG
>NW_006800069.1:22872-61732 GCF_000485575.1 Poecilia formosa
ACTTATATTGGTCAAACATTTTATTTTAAATATGCTGTAGGAGCCGTAGTTTGACAACTGTTATAAATATCACCACGTTTTGCGAAAACGGGATTATCTCAGTTTTTGTCGCATGTTTTTAGGAATTGCAGCGGCTGCAGTGCGCCACAATAAAGCTGATAAACAGGTGAAGAACCAAACTAGACAGAACCACTTCTGATTGTTTGCCAAGCCAAACATTCAATAAAAGTTCCACCAAGCCTCTACTAAGGCACTGGGTTCATATTTCTCGACACAGGCAAAAGAAGGTTCAATGTCCAAAGTTATTGATTGTTCTTGGTGATTTATATTCCTCTTTCACCAAACAATTACGGAGATCAAACTTTCATTTGTTCTCATGCTACCACTCTCGCTCTGGTAAAAAACATCGGCCCCAAACCCAAATGCCTGCTGGTCCTTCACCAGGCCTCTGCACTTATAGAAAGTGGACTGACCCACATTACTTCCTGTCTAAATTTAGAAAATAAATAAGAAAAATAATAAAACAAAAAAAATAAATAAAATCAACAGTTATCACCTACAAATAAACTCTGTAAATAATACAAAAAATAGAAATTTAAGAATAAAGTACAATTCAAACGGATAAAGAAATAAAGAAAACATAGCTTGAACAGCTTCTATTCCGCCTTTTCTCGCTCTGTATGTCGACCCGTTGACATGGCAACCGACAAACAACAGCTCAAAGAGCAGATAGCGCAGAGATTACCGATCAGGGGAATCAAAACCAAAAAGCAAACATTTCCCACACAAAAAGTAGCAAAAACACTAAAACAGAACATCCAGTCTGTTACTTTATGTTGTCAGGGTTAATGTTTATATTGTGATTATTATTAAGTTTTCGCCTGATCACCGCGGTGGTTGATTAGCTGATTTAAATAGCTGTTCTACTGATGACTTGGTGGGCGGGTTGTTTAGTGCTAACGGAACCAAAACACACCGAACTGCGCAGCACATGCTAAGGTTATCAATGTCAATAGCAGGCCAGCAACAGTTAGGCTAGCATAACTGACCCACTGCTCACTTGTTCAATCTTTTCATTAAATTAAAACGTTTTCCTCACCTGTGAAATCTGAAGCCTTTATTACCATTATATATGGTTGACTTAACTGCTAAACATTGCGTCCGTTGTTCTTATTCTTTGCATGATTGTAGTATTTTCCTGACCACCGATATTCCTGACTCAATGGACAGCAATGGCGCATGTGTGGCTTACGATAAATCACGTAATGTCCAGTCCAGTAATATATACATAGACATTAATACGTATTGATGTCTATGAATATATATCCATCAATGCTGCCTCTCGCTCTGTCCTTCTTTCGCACTTCCCGCTACTTAGCAGTGGGTGTCAGGTTACATTGTGTTGCATTCAATGTTGTCGGAAAAAAGAGTTTCATGCGCTTAATGTCCGATTTGCCATAACTATTTATTGAATTCATTGTCGCTAGCTGGGGTGGCAACGGGGGTGGCAAGGCTCTCGTTTGGGGAGGCAACTGCCACCCCATGCCACCCCAGTAGATCCGCCCCTGCTTCCCACCACTGAACTTTGGTCTAATCTAACAAGAAGATTCAAGTTCCTAACCAGGCCTGGGTTTTAACCGGCTGTTTACATCTACCAAAGATGCTCTAAGAGAAAGAGGTTTTAGTGCATGGAGACAATTTAACCACATAAACAACATTTCTACAAATAGATATTTTAGTTTCCTTATTTACATTTATTAACACTGTTTTAACATGAATTGTTACAGAGCTTGATGAAAACACTTTAACTCCTGTTTTCCAGAGCTCAACAGATCAGGATTGGGACGCATTCCTGAGCACCACTGACTGAAGGACAAACATTGTCGCAGAACTGAATGAGAAATAACTTGCTTATTGATTCAGAGGAAAATGCTTACCTGGGAGTGACGAATCGATGGGTGATTTCTAAATAAACTCCAGGAAAATAAAAGACAATCAACAACTTACACAAATCTGATATTATACTGTATTCTCTTTGAAGCTTTCCAAAGTTTTATATTTAACTGCCTAAATGACATCTACAGAAGCAACATTGTAGAGTTTCTCTCTCGCTTTCATTTTCCCTGACTACTCTCAATGTCACTTAGAGGTGAGGTTACTGGTTACTAGACATTAAGGGAATCTTTGCTGAACTGGACTATTTGTGAACTCTTGTGATCCTGGGGGCATTTTTTTTTTACATTTCTCACACTAATACATGTTAGTGTGAGAAATATTTTTACTTGCATTGTTGACCATTTGTTCTCCATCTGTGCCAATATTTACAAACTAAGGCTCTTCAGTAGTCACAATGTGTATTGGTGTGTCTGATGTCACGGAGTGCGGTGATTGTGTATGTAACATTTCCAAGAACTCTATTGCTGCTCCATCCCTGCTTTTTCCTTGTTTTGTCTCCCTATCTTTCTTGTAGTTTCCAAATAAATGGCTGCCTGTCTTTGCTGCTGGCCCAGAGTATGGTAGGCTCTGCAGCTACCAATGGAAAGAGACAAAACCTTTAGGGGATGTCCAAAGAAAAGTTATACCCAAACGTTTCCCTCAAACCAAAACTCTAGGTGAAGAATCAAAGCATGCTCAAGACTCTACAGTCCATCGCCTTCTTCTCCATCATTCTTCAACTTAGCCTAAGCAAACAGATCTCTACATCCTCCCATCATACTTTGACATCCTCTTTAAAAGCCTTAGAGAGGAAGAGCTTCTCCTGGACTTCAGTCTTTGCATTCAAGGCAACACTTTCCGCTCCCATAGTGTATTGCTCGCATCTGCCAGTCAATGCCCACATTTATTTTTTTGGTGTAAAACCAATCTCTGGACTTGGAATGAAAGAAATTCCAGATTTCCTGACTCCACTTGGATTTGGGGCTGTTCTGGAGTTTGCATATTATGGACTCTTGGCTGTGGACCACCTTCAAGAAGAAGAGATGGTGGAGGTCCTGAATACCTGTGATTATCTACAAATGGATCGGCTGAGGAAGGGGCTCACACAAACTGTCACCACCTCTGTTTCGAAGGAGAAAGACAAGAGCTTGGCGATGATCAAGGACACGTGGGGCAAAGGATTAGGATGTGATATAATACAAGCAGATACTGGAGAGAGATATTCAGGTAAGATGATACATCTTCCAGTTATACGTTGTGTACTTCTTCCTGACATTTTTACCAGAATCCCTTTCCCAGAATGGGACATCACCTGTGACCCATCCTGGTTGTTAGAAAAAAGTAACGTCAGACATCAACACAAACCTCAGTTATTTCTGACATTTTCCACCCAAATGATGTGTCACGGCTTTACAAACTCATAACGCAGGAATGCGTTGCCTTTCGGAGAAAACTTTCTATGAATATCTCCCTGAACTGACCAAACACCCTGTCAGCAATACAAATAATGAATCATCTGCTGTACTTTTAAAGAACAGACCTCCGGAGAAGAGAAACTGTTTATATATAGACATATGTGGAGGTATACTGAACACCTTTTTCTCTTTTTTTTCTGAACCTTAAAGTTTTCTTTAAGACTGGTGTTGAAGCAATTTATTACTCTTGAATGTAATGTAATTTTGTACATTCATAAAAACATAATTTAAGAAAGTGAATTTTTGATTGCAAAATGAACTGACAAACTAAAGTCATTGCAAATTATTTCTTTGCTATACTTGTAATAATAATAAAGTTATTATTATTATTATTATTATTATTATTATTATTATTCATCTATAATAATTATTAAATATAATAAATATATTATTGTATTTAATAATAATAAAACAATTTAAATTATTTTAATTTTTAAATATTATTTAATTAATAATTATTTTAATTTTTAAATAATAAATGTAATTAAATAATTGCATTGCAATAATAAAATAATAACAGTAATATTTGTTGTTGCTACTATTATCATAGATAGTTATTATTAATTATTATTGTTATTATTAATTCAATTGAAGAAAAAACATGAAAACATTCTCATTGAGAAATCATCTTTAGATTATCCAAGGTCACCTTGGAAAACAGAACGAAAAAAAGGTGAAACTACAACAGCAATAGTGAACGCATAATACGGCAATAGAAACTACCTTTGTACTTAAAAAAATCCAAACAGGAATCAGTGTTTGAATGGAGTAGGGAAGTTTGAATACACATTATTAAGCAACATTTGAAAACTTAAGAAAATCATAGTCTTGTAGACAAAATCAGGTTAAGCAGGATTCCAGTGAAAGAATATTTAAGCAAACGCTGCAGTAGCGTCCTTTAATCCCATCCACCGGCTGCCTTCCTTCTTTCCACTGTTCTATGGAACTCCTTATAAATTAGGATGAAATGTTTGAAGTATTGTCTGTGTGATATCACAGTGGGTTTTTGTGGTGTTTTGTAGAGCGTAATTCTTTAACTCCTTGAGTGGAAGCAGACCATGAATCCTGGTATAAACATTAGTTTTGTACTTTTATGACTGATAAGTCTGTTCAGTCTTGATGTAAGCTTTATAGTTTTTTTCTTTCCTCTCCTCACTAAAATACATAAATATTTACTGAAACAGACTAAATGTGCTCATTTATCCTCATGCTAAATGGTGCAAGCTCATTGCTAGTTAAGCTATGGTAGCTATTTTTGGTTTGCCTGTTTCCAAAATACTGTAGCTTTCTCTGTGTCCGCACTCATAGACAGTTAATGCTGTTTATTCAGACTTAATTGCTACATGTGGCCAAAAAAAAAAAATATTTAAAACATTTTTTTTAATATTTCTGTTAAAATGGTTTCTGTGTAAAATGATGTAATTTGCACTTCCAATAAGGAAAACTGACGGTAGTCCAGAATTACCTAAATTTAGAGGGTTGTTGTTAAATGTACTCATTGCCATTTCAATATTTTTAACAGATTTCTTTGGGGGAAAAAAAAATTGTTAAAAATGAGACAAGATTCTTCTAATCCGACCTGCTTTCGGAAGGAATCCATGAATGATGAACGAAGAATGAAACATAGTATAATTATCTGTTTGTTTGTTTTTTCACAGGCTAGACCTGACGCAGTGGAAATGGGAGGAACTACCTGACATGTTGTGCCCAAGGGACTACTTTGCAGCGGTTTGCCTTGACGCAAAGGTTTTTGTTTTGGGTGGTAACTACGACGACAGCCAATACACGGACGATGTGGAGTTTTACAGTCCTGAGGAAAACACCTGGAGGTGCATAAAGTACTAAGCAAATCTGCACAGGGATACATGTCAGAGGTGCTTTATTAGCACCTTGATAAATTTGTGGGAATGATTTGGGTGGTGCATGTTTTAAAGAGCAGCAGCAACTGACCAAGTTGTTTTGTGGACCTGCTGGCTCACATAGTGCACACAGGTCTTGTAATTTATTTCCAGAAGGCATTGTCAAGAGGTAGAACATAAAACTCAAAATTGCACAAATTGGAGTTATGCAAATAAATGTGCTGAATGGAAACATTTTGAGAAAAACAATCACATTTTTTGATAAAAACGTTTTTGCACTAGGATGAGGTGGTTTCGGCTGAATTCTGGCTCTCACTCCGGTGACACTCAAAGTAAGTTGGTGCCAAGCTTTTGGTGCATCAGTTGCTATCCAAAATGGATCCAACAACCACTCCATGCACTCCACATGACAGTAAATCAAGCACAATGATCAACTGTTCATCATGCCAAGCAGGAAAGATTTCCTTATGGTTAGAACTGCTGGATAAAAAAAGGGAAAAAAAATGGAGTTTATCAAGGCTCATATACAGAACATAAAACTTTACCTCCATCCTCTTATGTAGCTCATGAGCCACTAGGGGGAACTGCAAAGCAGTCAAAGGAGGAGAATGGTCCATAGATAAAACTGACTACCTTATGTCATATTTTGTCAATGAAAGAATAGTGACTCTTTCACAGTTGTAAGACGCTGATTCTTTTTCAGTTTATATTGTCGTCTTCCCCCGCAGGTCGGCTCGCCCTCTGGAAGCGGCGGTCTGTGGTCATGCTGCAGCCGTACTGAACGGTCAAATCTAACGCCTTGAAATTGAGTCTCTGTCTTTTTACGAAGCCATTACTCTTTCCTGAAACTCCGCCTTCAGAGAGTCATCACAACATTGCTCCTCTGTGAACCCTTTAGCAAATGTTTTTGGCAGAGAAGTAGCTCATATGATATATGAGCAGATGTGCAGTTCTGCCAGATGTTTGCTAATTGCTGCTGGCTAGTCTGAAGGAAGTGACTGAGGAGTTGTGGAGGAGGGCTGCTCTATGAGGCGGAAGCTTGGAAACTGCTGCTCCGTGGAGGAGCTTCTTCTAGAAAAGAGGAGGGGATTCGTCCTTGAAGGCGGGGCTAGGTCCGCTCGGGGATTTTGCACAGCTGAATGGTTGCAGAGGAAGATTAAAGGAGTTCTCAAATATGCATGAAAGAATCAAAACAACACTCCAGGTGTGTTTTTAAAGGGAGAATAACACGAGAACATGATGTAAAGCTAAAAAAAGTCAATTTGACATGACGCTGCCCCTTTAAAAGTTAAATATTAGACTAAATACTCCATGTAGCAGGTCTGGGCTGGATCTAACATCAGGACGGCACTACTGACGGTCTGCTGCCACGGCAACCAGTATTTCAACCAGAACTGGGCAAGTTCTAGCACTGATGGCACCGATTATAAGAAGGCATACCACAAGGGGCCCGATAATGGTTGAGTTTACGTGAATTTAATGTGTGTGTGCCATATGTGGGCCGATAGTGGGCTGGGCAACTTAAGCTGCCCACAACCTGCATGTGCTTATTATGAACCTTAGAGAATTCATTTCTACTTTTCTTTTTTCGTACCTTCAGTGGTAGCTCACCCAATAAGAAAGAGAAAACCAAACATTGTGGGTTTTTGAGTGGGTGTCTCCAGTGTTTGTATTTTTCATCAAATGTTCATCTGTGCCCTGCCTTAGTTATTTTGTTTTCTGTTTCTGCCACCCTTGCTTTATTTTAGATCCATCTTCCCAAACGTTTATTTACTCATGTCTACATTTTCTTTTATTAGGCCTTTCACTGTTAGATTATCTGACTGGTTTATGTTTACTCCCAGGCTTATCGTGACACGCTAACTGACAAAGCGGCTTTGTGAATGAACGTCGCTCCTTTTAAAATTTGTAGGAAACACTTCAAACCTAATTCCTCCAGTCCTGAGGGTTGTTTCATTACATGCTAACCTATACTGTTAGAGGTTGTTGCGCAACATAAATAGAAGTAGTGATGGGACTTATGACTCTTTGAAGAGAACTGAATCTTCAGGATGCTCTCACTACAAGGAACCGTCCAAATGATCTACTTTTGAAAATGTACATGTATTTTTTGAGAACAAGCCATGTTATCCATAACACAGTTTTATTTTAATGGTTATTGTGGGTGAAGTTCACAAAAAAAAGTTAAATCATCCGTATTAAGTAAATAACCGCAGTAGGACAGAAACAATCAGGTTCCGCACAGATCCGCCATGACTCGTGAAGAAAACACACAGGTAGCCGCTCGAGCGTACTCTGTGTGCTCATAGATCAAGCCCTTTTTTCTATTTTCTTTTGTCTATTTCATTAATTCACTGATTGAATAAATACATTTTTAACTTAAATTGAATAAGAAAAGCTGCTGCAGTGTGTGTAGAGCTAACCGAGTCCTATCGTTTAGCGTAAGCAGCTGCTCAAAAGAATTAGATTGCTCGTGAACGTCATTTCACTAAATAGCACCATCTTCATTTTCGCTGTTATATCTGACTATTCGGTTACAAATAAACATTTGTACAACTATATAAGTGTTAAAGAACTGTTAAAAATGTATTAAATGGCTTCATTTAGGTGCACACCTGGCTGACATCTGGTTCCTGTGCTCAGACTGCTCTGGGCCGGCACAGGGCCACCAGCGGCAAAGCAGATCTAGGCCACCAAAGAACTGTTTTCTTCGCGGTATGTCTGCCGAGTGCAAGTGTACTTTGTGGGCCAGAACTGGGCCAGACCACTTTTCCTATAGTGGTTTTCCAACATGACTGGTGCCCCTATGTTTTTACAGCAAGTTGAGCTAAAATAGCTGATCTGTTAAACTACAGGCCAGTCTTTAACCCCCATATGCATCTCTGAGGCTTAAACATCCATCACTGTTATTTTCATAGACCTAAACGCAACAAGAGAGCTCAAGGCTGCATTCACACCAGCCCTGTTGAGTCCACTTTAATTGATCTCTGGTTTGTTTGTCTAGAAAGTCCAGTTTGTTTGAGGAATTGTGAATGCAAAAAAAAAAAAAAAAACTTGTCTGCCTGAAAACCTCGGTCTCAGTTCGATGGAAGTGAACTCTGGCAGGGTTCGAATGCATTTGTGACTGTCAAGCTAACCAGAGACCGCTCCTAAAGCAGGAAGCAAACTACAGCACATGGCATTCTGGGTAAATAAAACCAAAGCAAACGCAAGGGTGTACGGCTGGCGGGAGAAATGTCTCGTGGTCTTTTATCAAACACAAAAGAGAAATCCTACACCAACTAAAATCGGACACTACGCCATTTTCGTTGCATCTTGTGAGGATGGACATTGTGCTGAGTGTTTTCTTCAGAGGTTTTCCTGTCATTTCCTTCAGTAGTTATTTGTATAGCGCCGCCACAGGCGAGGGGGTGAACAGCTTTTACAAAGGTTCTGAATTGTCTGATAAAGTGAAACACACCACCTGAAAATGTAACAAAGGTTGGAATTTTGGTTCCCAATCGAACCGAGTCTATCGGCTAACAGGTGTTACGAGACCCTAAGCTTTGGAGATGCTACGTCAATCAGCATCAAAATTTGACTGTTCTTAAAACCCTTTTCTTGTTATAGTACATCAGCTTTGAAGACAGAAGTGTTCAATTGGTGACCAATTTACTATATAATTCTAAAACGAACAGATTAAAAGTATTATTCATTTCACTTCTCAATGAAGTGGTCATAATATTATGCCTTGTTGGCATAATTTGGTACATCTAAGGTTTGTTCTTTGTCACAAATTTGTGAGACGCCCTAATTGAGATGCCGTTGGTGCTGTCCCTTTAGAAAAACAAGTGGGTTGTATTATGACAACCACGATCATGAATGGAAAATATTTTTCAGGCCACTTGAGCAAAATAAGTCAATAGTGGTGACAGTAAGGGAAAAAGTTGCTTTAAATGTCTGCTGGAGCCTTAGATGATCTTATACTACATTCCAAATATCTAACTACCTAAACTATGTTCTCACTGATTGTAGGCCAGAATTGTGTAAACTAAGAGAATCATATCTTTGGAATATTAATTCAATTCAGAAATTTAATGACTACAATTATTCAATTGAATTTCTGAAATGAAAAAAAAAAAAAATTTTCTCATTCATTGAGCCACACCTGCGCATGCAGATGCTTATTTTCAGAACCAAGTGTTTTTTTTGTTTGTTTTTTTTTTATGAAATTATTACATTTTACTCAAATAGAAATTTCTGAAACGGTATCAAAACTATTGCAAAGTTTCAAGAATTTCAAGTGTTTTCTATTTTAGAAATTGTTAAAAGTTTAAGCTATGAACAGTCCTGGAATATTAGGATTATGCTGGATTTTGCATGCAATATGATGGCGGCGAAAAAAAAAAAGTTTTATTTGAAATAAGAGCTTATAAAATAAAAAAAAATACCTGAGTGTCAAACTCTAAGGAAATTCTAAGGACATCATCACTTTAGTGTAGTAAACTTTCTAAAAGTTCAACCACTCCCTGTGAATGTTGCTAAATGAGATCAGATAAACCACTAGGATTTTCTTTTTTGTTTGTACTGTTTTGCATGTGTGCTATGACCCACTTATTGAACTGTGCACGGTCTTAAGCAGCATCCTGTTGTGAGTAATGGACATCGACTGGCTTGAAAACAATAAGCTGACTAAAAAAAAAAGCATTTTCATTCTTCACATAATGTAAATGCTGGCCACTCACTTCTTATTCCTTTTTTTTTCTTTTTCTTTATTTTCAAAACGTATGTCAGACAGAAACTGATCAGCATTTTGGTCAGAATTTTTCATTTATTTATTTATTTATTTTGACATTTAAGGGTCAAAAAGTAATTTCCTCAATTGTTAAATTGAAAAGTGACACGTGCGAATATAAAAAGTACGTCACTCAAAAACTACCTTTCTAAATTCTCTTGACATCACCAGCAAAATCTGTGGATTTCCTATGTTTT
Source organism: Poecilia formosa (assembly GCF_000485575.1). NCBI lineage: Eukaryota > Metazoa > Chordata > Actinopteri > Cyprinodontiformes > Poeciliidae > Poecilia > Poecilia formosa. The sequence continues at coordinate 33,113 of NW_006800069.1, forward strand.
CATGCGTTTCGTCTTTTCTAACAACACGTTTGAATCGGAGCCCTGAGGCTTTGTGGATGCGCTCAGATTTGAATAAGTTTGGTAAATACATAAGTATTGACCAAAGTGGACTTACTGACATGGCTGTACTTGGAGCCATACTACTTTAACTTAGAAATTATTTTTGATCAGGTATTGTTTACAGAAGTCCAAATACTACTAACAAACTTGTAAGCATTTTTATACTGGTCACAAAAAAAAAAAAAAAAAACTTTTTAAAATTGACTAACGGGGGGAACATTAAGAAACATGCAGTGTATATGAAATTTGAAGTGAGGTGATTTCAGTTCAGTTTATTTGGTAATAACTCAAAAGAGAACAAGGAACTACATGATCTTGCAACAGTGTTAACTGCTGACTTTCATGACTTTCCCTTATATCTATTGTGAAGTATAAGGGAAATTGATACATTTCTTTAAACGGTTTACAAACGAAAATCTGAAATGAGTGGAAAGCCTTTGTATTTGGTATTGGATGTAAATTCAGAAACTAGGTCATGCTGTCTTTTTGTTTTGTTTTGTTTTTTGGCTCAGTCTTTACCACACCAACCGTCCAAAACAAAACAAAACAAAAAAAAGTTCAGTCTTCCTAACGGTTCCACCATTAACTTTCAACACTTTTTATTTGAAAATGGCACATTTATATATATAGAGAGAGATATGTTTTTGTTTGCTTAAAACTTTGTCAGACCATTGCTGGATGCAACTGTCCCTCTTACATCTTATAGAAGCAATAGTTTTGTTTCTTTTTTTTATGCATAAATGGCATAAAACATGTCATTATTTATTATATAAACTATAGCATGACATGAAAGATTCCTGTTGTTCACTATGAGCTTCTAATGGCTCCACCGAGGATTCATGAGATTACCTCTGACTCAACAGATCAGAAGATAATCACTAAAACATGAAGTGGCTGCTATGAGTTTGTCTGTGATTAATTATTTTATAATACAATGCACATTATGAAGTATTAATATACTGGCTCTTTCTGAATAAATGAATTAATTTGGTATTAGATGAATCGGTGTGCAAGTTTATGCAATAAAAAACTGAGAGGAAACTAGTGAGCCAAATTTCTGACTTGGCTCAAAGCTATGAAAAGCTCACGGTTGTGCAATAATAAAATTATAATTCTCTACTAATAAACTAGTATTTAGAGACATATTTACATAGAAGAAGTGCATCATATGTATGACTTTTATTATTACTTATGATAAGAACATGTTTAAATAGAGGAACAGATACACCCAAAACTAATCCAACTAATAAGAAAGAAAGAGATTCACTCATCAGGCCACGGAAGATATTCAATTAATTGACAAATTTGTCTTCTTTTTTGGTGAGTCATACAGCTGCAGGAAATATCTGGTCTTGCAGACTTTGTAGACAGAGAATCAAAAACAGAATGTCATGATTTTCTACTGATAACAGCACATGATGCAATATAGGGCAAGGAATGGAGGAGTGCTGCCAGTATCACAATCATCTCATCTGTTGTGTCTGTAGCTTGTGTGACATTTTACCCTGCAGCTAAAACCAGATGATGCCATCAAACCATGCCAGGTCATTAACTGTTCAAGCTAGTGTGTCCATGACAACCTTTCAAAACTCTGTCCCCACTTAGCGCTCTTTACACACTCCCTGGTTTTGGCGGATTTAGTTTATTTTCGAATTAGAGGTGGCTAACAGCTGTTTAGTATTATCTCCTGCTCGCATCTCTTCAACCACAGCACAAACTTTTGATGTGTTGAATACCACAGATGGTAAAAATAGCAGATGGCGTCTACTTGTACGGTGACTCCAAAGCGCTTTACGCAACGTGCAGTCATTGCTGATGGTGGGAAACTGAAGCCACACCTGCCCTGAGGGAGACTAACAGAAGCAAGGCTGCCATACAATCAGAAAAATGGCTGAAGTGTCTCACCCAAGGACATGGCGACTGTCCGTGGGCAACCGGTTCAACCGGTGGGCTGCAGGTTCCGACCTGCAGCCCACCGGTTGAACTCCTATGAACTCCTAAGACCTGAGTCACCAGAGCCCAACAGCAAACGACAAACTTTAATGTATTTTATTAGGATTCTATATAACAGAGCCTACACAAAATACTCTGTCATGATATATGTTGTGATGGAGGATCAAAATGCAGAAAATGCAGGCAGCTTGAAGACGAATAATGTTTAATGATCAAAAACGATGAAAAAAACCTATTAAAAAAAACCTGTAGGGAGCACAGGGAGCCAGAGCAGAACAAAAACAGGCATCCAGGAGCAAAACAGGAAATCAGCAGGTAGATGACAAGGTTTAATGTGATATAACAGTACTAGACAGGAGGACCCAGCAAGGAGGAACTGAGAATGAGTAACTGAACAATGAACAGACGGATGATTAGAAATGAGTTGCAGGTTTGAGGGGAGAGAGACAGATTCAAGGGACTAAGAAATCAATCTAAAACTAAAGAATAACTAGACCTAAGAAGAAAAACAAAGTATAGCAAAACATAAAAATAAGCATAGTAAACTAATCACTAAGGAAGAATTGGACTAAAATAAAACAGAAAGAAGATTTGTCTAATAAAAAGGAAACTAAGGAATACAGAATAAACAAACATCAAAACAACTCGGGATCTTAACATTCTAACAGACAAAGAATACATGATTTTAAAATCTTCAAAGCATAATCAGAAATAAATTGAAAATAGAGATATTTTTGACAAATTAAACTAAAGGCAGCCTTCTAATAAAAAAAAAAAGCTGATAAGTCATGAATGTAGGTTTCTTTGGAAAGGTTTCCAATCGTCAGCTGACGAGGTGCACGTCTGAACTGGTAACCCCCGGAAGCAAAAATATTCCTACTTTCTTTGTCATCAACAAGCATGACTGATGAGATGAGATACCATAAATCATTTTTTTTTCTTCATTTTTGTGTGTCAGATGTATATCTAACCTTTAACAACTAATCAACACTTGAAATGAGTCGTGTTTTTGAGACCGCTTCATGAATGTGACTCATGTTTCCTGTGAAGTTGCTCCAGTTTTATATCTATGTCAACAAGTCCACCACAGTCTGACAGCAGCTCTGAACCTTAACGAGTTTAACCACAAGGTGTAAGCAAAAAGAACATTTCACTTGTGTTGAGAAATGGAGGGAAGAGCGATGCATCAAAACGATTACAGGAAGGATGATTGGCGAAACGTTTCTTGTGCAATGTTCTGTTTGTGTTGCAGAACATCCGTCAGTATGAACATCGTGTATCAATTGGACTCTTACAAATATAGATACGTAAATACATTGTAAGGTGTAAAAAATCCAGAAAGTCATCCAAAAAAAAAAACTTGACACATATTTATTAGTATTATTACTATTTAAATGCATTTAAAATCAATAAAGCATGTAGCTTTCCATTTTTTCCCCTTTATAAAATATGCAAGATCAACTCAAGTATTGGAAGAATATACAACAGAAAAGTTATGATGTTCAAATTACAATAATAAATACATACAATAAGGTGTTGGGATGATAGTTTAATATCAAAACTGTTTATCTTCTTAAATAATAAAAGTAAATTCAGTCTTATGTACACAGTTCTGATAAAAATATATACATACAAAGTTTGAATCTACTGCTCTATTAAATCTATTTCACATGAAATCCTGTTGCTAATGCATAAAAAACTTCACTACAGCATTAATGTTTATAACAAGATTTAAATAGATTATAACTTACGCTGGTTCAGGCACAGTAATATTTCCCAGTTTTAACGACAAACAATGAAACTCAAAAACAGAAGGCTTACCTTTTTTTTTTCTCTTTTAAAGCTACTTTCCTCTTTGCAGTACATATAAAACGGCTCGAGTGCTACTCTATCTGTTCAACCGTGGCGAGAGTTTTGAGCTCTGGCTCGTTAGCTTCCTTGCCCGCCACGCTGCTGCTTCGCTCCTTGCCCTTTCCTTTGAAAGGCTTCCCGATTTTGGTCGACAGCGTGTACAGGACGGAGCTCTCGTCCGGCGAAGAGCCGCTGCGGCCGCTGCGGGCGATGGTGGACGTGGTCCTGCTCTCCGAGTTGGTGGCCTCGAAGAGCCGGCCCATGAAGCTGAGCCCGGCCTGGCGGATGTGGGAGCTCCCGGCAAACACGTAGAGGATGGGGTTCACCGCGCTGCTGAAGTAGGCGAAGGCTGTGACGGTGGGCCGAGCGCCGGGACTGCAGCCTTTCCCCGACTTATAGTTCTTCAGTAAACAAGCCACCTGAGGAAGTGAGAAGAGAGACATTTCTCAAATAATCCATGACAACAGGAGGATGTGGATTTTTTTAAAAGTGGGTTTCTATGAAGAAGTTTGGGTCTTCATCCTCAGCTAAAGTACTTCGGAAAGTGTTTCTTGCATATTTAGGAAATCGTTCATAAAGAATTCCAGTTAACGGTTCTGTAATGGCAATCAGCAGATGGCAGTGAAAGGAAATTACCTACATAGCAATTCCAAGCATAGTTAAGGCTCCCACATACTTAAAACGAAGTACCGAAATCGTCTGTCACTGACATAGACACAAGACGGAAATTGCGTCATTGTGTTTGATGAGAGCCGTCCTCCACTCAATAGAGCTCTGCGCCAAGTGCTGTGTGATTGGTCAGAAGTTTGTTGCCCTGTTTTATATGATGTGCTCAGACAGCAATGTTGATATTTCTCTTTAACGTAGTCCTCTTCCACTCTCCGGATTTTGTATCCACAAAAGACATGAATACCTCTGAGGAACGTTTATCTGACAGGGTGAGAAATTACGTAAATTTGTACAGTTCTTCACTAAACTCCTACTATGTTAATAAAACTACAGGATGGAAATCCTGTATTGTGGTGAGGAATCCCCGATGACTAGGGCGTGATGTACACTGAAGCTGGAGGGCTGTTCCCCAGATGGTCTGCGCCGTTGTGTGGAAGGTGTGTGTGAAAACAAATGGCCCTTAACAGTCTGTTCAGTTCCGGCTGGAGCATGTTGGAACTTTTTTGAGCTTTATGTTACATTATAATGTCAATACCTTATCTTTGACTCTAGGAGTTTCACTTCCCAGTTGAGCTCTCCTCCCACAGACCACCCCTCCCTTAATCATGCCCCACCCAGCTCCTCCAGACTAGCGGCCCCAAATTGCTGGAGGCGAATATGCAAACACCTGGTGGAGCTGCACACCTGCTATAATCACACAAACTGCAACGCTCCTAAGAACGGTCGTAAATGGCATCAACGGACGGCATGGAGGAGCATCGTTGTGATGACAACCTGAGGGGGGAGTGGTGGAAAGGGCTGGAGGGTTCAGAGACAGAGGTCAGTTCCAATGTGTCCGAGAGGGCTATGACGCAGCATCAAATTTCTTTTGTTTTGGATGTATACAGCATTCAAAGCCAAAATGAAACAGAAATAAACCTTATACAAAGTTTTCAGATACTAATACTAATAATAGCATTAGCAGAATCACCTCAGTGATGTTGACGATGTGATAGGGAAGCCAGAAAATGGCAAAGGTGACGATGATCAGCAGGATGAGACGACTGCCTTGTCCTCTGCGCTGGAACTTGGCGCTTTGCAGTCTGCATATGACGGACGAGTAGCAGGTGCTGATGAGTGAGAAGGGAACCAAGCAGCCCATGATGGTCTCAAACAGGTACTGGAAGACCGGGTGGCCCACGCTCCCCCAGTGGTACGGCATGCAAATGGGTATGGTGATGTTGTTTTTAGGTATCTTTATAATACTGTAGGAAAGACACAAGAAGAGAGAATGAGGCAGAGATGAATTCACTGTCCACATGATAAAAGTCAGGCTTTGTGGAAATTAATACTTTAATATTAATTGTTAAATACTTTCAGTATTATTAGACAACAAATACAAAATGCATCCATGCACCATCAAGCAAAGCCATTAATGGTAGTTTTAAAGTCACTGTCAGTTTGCGTGCAATAAAACAAGCAACAGATGAAAATGGGTAAATTCAGCAAGTTGAGCCAATGTCAGAAAAAACCCTTAGAAACTTTTCAAAAAAGCCAGACTTTAGAAAAAAATCAAGACAAGTAACAGACCTTGAGTAAATAAAAAGATCGCAACATTCAGTTGCTGATTATATTCTTGTGCCACTGTTGATAAAAACTATAATCGGTGATTGTTTCACAAAGGGCAGACTCCAGGTTTTTTTTTTTTTTTGTGAAGTCAAAACTCTATGCAAAGTCTGATAAGTTTTCAAAAAATATTTCATGAAGCATTCAAATTTTTCTAAGCTTAAAAAAATATCTATCATTGACAGGTGATTAATAAAGCAACAAAAACATGCTGTTAAAAATTAACCTGCCTTAGCTCTTTAAGACTTAAGATTTGTTATTTGTTACTTTCTTGTGCCTCGAAATATAAACACTTTGGGAATCTAGAGTCATATTCAATTAACTAGAATATGGTTTGAAAGTTCATTTATTTCAGTAATTCAATTCATTAAGTGAAATACATATAGATTAGGCACTCAGGCTGAAGTTGTATTAATTGTGATAATTTGCTGATTACATCTAATGAAAACACAACATCTAACATTACAATACATCAGGCTAATAAAACAAATGTAATACAGAAATGTAGACTAAGAGACTTATGTTCATTACTTGCTTGAAAAAGTTATTTTTAAGAGGTACCAACGTTCTAATTTATTGAGGATGACTTTACTATTACCAGGAACTTTTTATCCTGGCAAAAGTTCCTGATGTGGGAACTTGCCTCAAGTTGAGCAAGAACTTTCCACTTAAGTCAACAGAAACTAAGAAAAATAAGCAGGTTGTGGAAACCATTTTTGGAGAGTTCTTGACTTATTCCATAAATGAAAGTGAACAAAGGTAATCAGTGATGCAACTTGTTGAGAAAATTAAAAATGTTACATTTTAGCCAATAAAATATAACTAATTGAGAAGTTCATCCAAGCTTGTGAAAGTGCAATGAAATCTACAGAATTGTTTGAGTCATAAAATAACTGTACGAAACTAAATAGTTTTCATTCATAGAAAACATTTAATTCATATCAGATCTTAACTCTACAACAGAAGACCGATGATGGATTGATTGAAAGACAAATGTAGGGCAAATTATGCAATAGTTTTTGTTTTGTTTTGATTGGAATATTGCATGATTTTGAGTCATGTCAGACAATCAGTTACTATTTTGAATACCAGTGTCATTGTCACTGTTCCCTTTTCTGTTATTTGAAGTTGTAATTTTTTTTTTGATTCAATCTGTATAAAATTTATCGTATCATTTGACCATTAATCTTTGATGATAAACCCCAAGTCTTTAAGGTTGACATCATCCTAACGTTTAGCTCCCTCAACATTTTCTTCAGATTGACATCACGATTCTGGCTTTGTCTCTACAAAAATATTATCAACATTGGTCAGAAGAAAACAGTAAACTGAAAATACTAAGCATAAATCTCCCAGGGCTGTGATCATTTTAGTTTTAATGGTACATCAAATCTTAGTGAATTGTATTGAGTTACAGCAAAGAACTATGTCCCATTAAGCTCCATGTATACACTGGATTGTCTTAATTAAAATTCACATATGATGGTGTATATGAACCTGCCCAATGAAAGGAAATAAAAGCCTAAATATTAAGGAAATTCTAAAGAAACTTTCCTATATCCCTTCAAAGAAACCATGCATGATAAAAAATAAATCAATGGACTTGATTGTTTTTTGTCAAAATGCAACCATTGGTTTTTATCAACCCTTGGAAACCCCAACTCCAAAAGAGTTTCTAAAACAGAGTTTTAGAAACTGTGTTTCTAAAACAGGGTTTAGTCTCTAGGGTAATTTAGTCTCCAGAGTTGTCCTAGATTAGTCTTTAGAGCCTAGTTTAGAGATTAAACCCTAGAGACCATAGCTTCAGATACCCTAGAGTAGTTTAGTCTCCAAGGGTTTTTCCATTGTGTCACAATCAGAAATACCTCATTGTACTGAAACCTTTGTCTGTGTTGGTCTTACCTGCGGTAGAACGGCATTGGCAGTGACAGGAGGAAAGCCAACACCCAGACCCCAAACAGGAGGACCAGCAGGGAGCGCTTGGTCCTCATCCTCTGAGACACGAAGGGCCTCGTGACGGCCAGCCAGCGGTCCATGCTCATGAGACTGATCAGGTAGATGGACACGTACATGTTCACGCTCGACAGGTAATGCACCAGCTTGCACGCCGGCGAGCCAAACTCCCAGCCCCGTCCTGCCGTCAGGAACCGAATGAACAGCGGGGCGCTGAGCAGCACGAAGCCGTCGGCCAAGGCCAGGTTCAGCACCAACAAGCACGTCACCGAGCGCTTTTTCACCCGGCAGAGCACGGACCAAACGACGAACATGTTACCAGGGAAACCCAGCAGGAAAGCCAGGGTCAGGATGGCGGTGCCAATTTGAGCCGAGATGTTTTTGGGAGGAGACGAGATGGGGACGGCGGTAGTGGTGTTCATACTGGATCCCAAAGAAAAATTCATCTGAAGAATGTGAATTTGGCTTCAGCTAGCATGAAACTGCCAAACCTGTCAGAAAGGGAGGAAGGGGAGGAAACATGGTATGCTGTTTATCCTCACTGCAAAAACACAGAATCTTTTTTTTTTTGTCTAGTTTCTAGTGCAAATATCTTGAAATAAAACTTACAAGTAACTTTTTAGCAAGAAATAGGAGCTTATTAAAAGGTGAATAATGTCGTAATATTGAGTAGAAAAACAAGCCACTTCCACTGGCAGATAATTTCACTTATAACATGGGGAATGTGTTTTGTTTAAAGTGAAAATAATCTGCCAGTGGAGTCAAACATATTGATCATTTTTTATCAATATTTAGCTCCTATGTCTTGCTTAAAAATGACTCGCAAGTTAGTTTTGTCTTATTTAAGGTCCAGAAAATAAACTAAAACTATTTGGTAAGAGTTTGTGTTTTGTAGTGCGGTAAATGTTGAAATGGTGGAGCAATTCGCTTTTTTAATCTATTCAGGTACAATCAGTTTGCTTTAAAGGCATTGAAATTAATGAAATTAAGAAAAATAAAAAAAGAAACAATGGAATTATTCCAGCCCACCACCAAAACATCACAGGTTGTTCAGATAGTTAAATACAAATAAAATAAAATAAAATAAAATAACGCACATGGTAAAGCTTTCATTTAAAAAACTCTATACGTTGAATGAATAACAATAGCAAACTTGTACAGCCCAACATTTTTAATCCCTTTCTCAAATCTTCAAGACTGAAGATACATATTGATGAAACAAGGCAATATTAACCAAATAATTGTCTGAATTTCAATCGAAAGGTCAAAGTATCAATAGTATGAAACTCACCTGAAAATGATCTCTTCGATTCAATTCGCCACCATAACTCCACTGTATTTCTTCGTATTCTCCAACTTGTATGAACTTTGTTGCTCTCTCTGACTGCCGTTTCTGTGATGAGCAAACCAAGCCCATTGCGAAATGCTGGTCACGTGACGTGAGGGGAAACCCATTGACCACAGGAAGCCAAGAGAAAACCTAACTGGATTTCAAGGTAGTTCTTGCTCCTCCTCCAGAGTGTTGGCATGCAAAAGAAGGTCTCTGTGAAGCAGTGTCTGTATGACGCAAAGAGGCAAAAAGTCCAATCATAAAAAATAAATAAATAAATAAATTCCAGTCTGGTTGAAGCTACCTTCCCCCATAATTTCATTCTATAAAAGTAAAAGGATGCTTCAACATGCCTAAAAACCACTAGCGTTCTTTGTTTATGGTAGAATGCGAATGAACTGCTTGAGATTTCATCATTTGAGGAAGAAAATAAATGAGGGAGGTGAATATTCCAGTAAACTGACTGACTCTTGTTCGTACACGAGTTCGGATCACGGAGCATTGTGTTTTTTTTTTGTTTTTTTTTGCTGTTGCAACACACCTTTTTTTCTTCCTTTTTTACGGCACTTTCTTCTTTCCACATCTGTGTCAAGCAGATGGACAGGATGTATTCAGTTTCATAAGCATCGGCATCAATTGTGTCATGGTTTGCATCATATGATCTACTTTTCTGCCAGAAACTTCTCAGTTGGTTTAAAAAATAAAAATAAAAAAAAAACTTTGAAAGTCAAATGCATATGTTTAACTCAGCTTTCCTTCCTAGAAAATAATTCTTCCTACTACATAATTAAGAGTATTTAACTCAGTAAAGATCGTCTCGGTTCAACTTAAATGGTATTAGTCTTTTAAATTTGCGCAAACAGAAGTGTTGAATAAAAATATTGTGTGTATTGTAAAACTGTTTTGGTCTTAACTGCTTTTTTTTAAGGCAATAGACAATATCTCACCTGCTAGAATCAACTTCTTGTCAAATTGGGCCGAGAGTGAAGAGGATTTCTGTCAATGTTTTACACCCCTTTACTTTGTCATAAATTTTGGTTTAGCTTTCTTTCTCCTTTTTGTCTTTTACAGAAATGAAATAGTTATTAACGCTAAACCGCCAAACTACAGTCGCTTTGGCCCCATGGTACCCTAGCTCTAGCTGCATTAGCTTTGACGAAAGTGCCGCCTCCAAAATGGGCGAGGATTGTCGTTATCAGACACATGCAAACCTGTGTGTGACCTCATTTACTTTACAACACGTCATTGGAAAACATCGAGCTCATGTTATTGTTCACCAGTAATTAAATTGTAGTAGTAATTGGTCTATAGAATATCTAACGAGTTGTAGGTTACATACTGCTAGGTAAAATTCAGCAGAAAAGCCTTCAGGTCAGCTCAAACAGAATCACGGCTCTTGGGGGGGTTACAGAAAGTGAGGTGAAACTGGGCCAAGAGGTTTAGCGACCGGAAAACCTGGTTTGAACCAAGGCTGGCCAGGGCCTTGACAGTCAACTTCCTGCCACAGACCATTTGCTATGTATGTGTGTGTTCCTCTTGATTTCTTTCCTCCATGTCTTTTTAGCTACCCCCAAATCAGAAAATAAATAAAAAAGCATAATGCGACACAGAATGTTTAAATATTTGAAGCCAGCACTGATTCACAATAGGAAAAAAATAAATAAATAAAAATCAACCAAATAAAATGACTAATATTTGTTTTGTTAACAGAGAGCTACTGTGAACATGCTGTGTTCTGTTTTGCGGTAAGTGGTTAAAATCGTAGGGTTGTCATTCACTGTACCCTCACATATAACCAGATAATCATTTAATTCAAAACTGACAGCAATCTAAACGTTTTTAAAATATCACCAGAAAAAAATTACCATTGTTAAACCATCATCATTACTCATTATTAACACATCTATGCGAAGAAGTTTCGGGTTTTGATTGACCTAGTGAGAAATGTGCGACATCCTCACATTCCAAAGCTGCAGGCCGCCATATATGGAGACGGGTCCCAGCGTGGCAGTGAAGAGGACCGCTTCAAGGTTTTTGTGTACACAAGTGAGGGTTTAAACATAAACAACGCCAAACATGTTAAACTGTTTGTGTTCTGTTTCCACTTCTCACAGAGCCTAATGTACTTATCTATCTTGATATCTAGCTAGCAAACTTGTTAGATCTCAAGATAGCTTGATATCAGCTATCTGGACAGCCAGCTATCTTGATATCTAGCTAGATAGCTCACAAGGAAATAAGGAAATAAAAAAGATTGCCAAAGGAGGTTTCTGGCTGTGGCTCAACTACATTGCAGAAATACTTTGGAACATGAAGGATATAGGTGTATTGCTACACAAATAATAATAATATAAAAAAACATGTTCTCGAGATCAGTTTCAGAGAAATATTTCTCAAGACGGAAATCCATGACTCGGTACAGTTTTTCAGTCACTTTGATGCATTTCTCACATCTCTATAAGGATTTCCACTGTTCATTTCTTTACCGTAGCTGATGACCTGAAAACACCACGACACTTGCTGATCATTCCTAAAAGGCAAGTACATTCATGTCAATGAAAAAGTGAGCATTGACAAAATGAGAAGTCATGACGCCAATGTCTGTAAGCATGAATGACTTTGTCACAGTTTCACAATGACACGTAACTGTTGGTGTATTCAGTGCAGTAGAATCAGATCTTGTGTGGTACTGCTTGTAAATATTCAAGACAGAACCATAAACCACTAGCACAGCCGTTTGAGATACGATTACTGTAAGCTGCAGATTGTTTGTTTCCATTTAAATGAATACAGGGGACTGCTTCACATTTTTATTGCATGTATTTTTTTTTTCTATTTTAATTTGTTCACAAAATTGTGCAAAAGCAAAGTACAATCTTATGTACAACAAACACACTTTGGCTAAAGCTGTAGTTCATAGCTAAAAAACAGTGAAAGCTGTGACAATTTGAAAGACATTTTCTAGAAAAAAATGATAAAGAAATCAATTAAATTCACAGATATTCATTAATGCCACGTTTGTTTGCAATGCCTAGAAAAATAAAAGGACTGCTCGTTTTATAGAGAACGACTCTTCATTCAGACATGTAGTTTATATTGTCTGACATTCTATACGCAAGTGACGATGTTATAAAACAACAGATTATTGAATGGAAGCAATTGATGGACGTCCAAAAGATTTTGCAGTTTGTTAGCAGGAACGAGGAACCGGTACAATGAGTTATGAAGTTACGGCAAAATAGACTGAGCATCCATGGTAGAAATCACAGTTTCTCCAGACGGCCAATACGTGGATTCACAGGAAGTGCTGCTAACGCCACATTAGCCATGACAGATCACTTCTGTGGTCTTATTTTTCAATGTCTAGTGTTAAGCATTTTTGGAGAACAGAAGCCATATGACCGACACAAAAGGTTAAAGTCTGAATGGTTATTTAATCTTTTATCTATTTGGGGTCAATATATCTGCTCCCAAAATATCTCTAAATTTCTCAAGGTTCACTAGAAATAAAAGTAGCTTTTGCTTTACTTAGATATTTAAAGTAAAAATTTGCCAGAGATGTTGAAAATAGATTTCTGACGTTCAAATTTGGAGGATTTTGAGATATACATTGCTCATTATTACAGACAACTCATACATTCTGTGTTTGGTGTTTTATGTGTGTCGTTTAGTTTTGATGATGACGGGGGAAAAAAACTGTACAAAATTCAACATATCTATTTGTGAGTAGTATATTCTGTAAAATAGTGCAGAAGTCATTGAAAAAAAATGATGAGGATGCATAATAGTAAGAATGTTGCTTTGTCCACTTACGAGATGTATACCTCTGTGCCATACAGACATAAATTCAAAATCACGTCTTCTGACAAGCTTTTGAAAGTAAAAAACACATTTAACTTCTATAAAACTCTACTTTGGATGTGGTATATGAAGAAAAAAAATAACTTACCATTCTTGAACGTAGTAGGCGAAAAGACAATTTAGTCTTGTGTTTTAGTTTTTGCCATGCAAGACTGATTGCTCTTTTGTGCTCTCTCAAATTGCCAGAAAACAATTATTTGTAAAAAAAAAAAAAAAAAAGAAAGAAAGAAAGAAAGGTTCAGGAGGTGGAAAACTGTGACATCTAGTGGCATGTATTGTGAAACTAGACATTTTAGTCCTGGAGAGAGAAATGCAAAATCATGACTGGAACAGCAATATAGTGCAAACGCGAGAAGGACTCTAAAGTGAAACCAGTACTCTCTTTCAATGTTTCGATATGATAAAGCACACAATAGTTTTTGTTTTATACAAAAGTGGAATTATTTGTTGTGCTGTAAAAATTCACATGTAGTTCAATGACGCCTTAAAAATGCTATTATGCAAAGATAATAAAAGACAGTGTCCCAGGGAAAAGACATCAGCAAGCAAATTAATAGCAGGTAATCCATTTAAAAGCATGTGGAAACTTAACTACTATTCAGAATGTACAAAGTTAGAGGACTTGAACTAGACCTCTGAGAAGTCTAAGCATCCCTGGCTGTGATCCTCATTTTGTCTGATATTCCATATGGGTGTTAAGCCTGTTTTCAATTATTTCTATATACATGTAGCATCACCATTTTAACAGGCTTTTGTCTGCAAATGTATCCAAGAGTACCTCTTCGGCGATCTGCTGAGTCTTACTTGGTGGTGTCGAGTCTCAAGTCTTTGTAAAACCTTTTTTTTTTTTTTTACGATTGGACGGAAGAAAGATTTACACAACAGAGAGGATGTTCACTTCTATTTTCCCGTTTTTGCTGATTTGATGATAGAGTTTGAGTTTGTGGACGAGTCTTTGTCTTGCAGCACGACTTCCGCGTCTTTGTCCTTGTCCCGGCTGTTCTGGCTGTTCATTTGGCTCTTCCTGGTGGAGTCCAAGCCCGTGCCCTCAAACAAGCGAGCCATGAACGCCAGACCCTCCCGTCTGATGTAAGACTTTCCTGCGAAGAAGTAGAGCACCGGGTTGGCACAGCTGCTGATGAAGGCGATGGTGGAGGTAACGGCGCGGAATTTCTTCCATATTTTCTCCAACCTTGTAAGACAAGACATAAACAGACGAGTGAGAGTTGGGAAAGAAGAACAAATTTTTATAAAGCTGACAGCCAGGCTTCTATACGGCACTTGTTACTCTCCGTATTTTTGTCAAACAATCTGAATATTTTTAATGGCTCAATACCCTGAACCATAGGACTGGAGTTTCAGTTAGTGAGAGCTGCTCTTTAAGCCAATCAGTTTCTGTTTCTGTCATCAGTCCATTCATTGGTACCAAAAAGAGTTAATTTAACCTTGGAGGAAGATAGCTCAGTGCTTGAGTTGTTTTTTTCCTTTTTATTCTAAGATGAGTGTGTTTGCGGACGGGGGATCACTTACAACAATCTTTTTGGTGAACATTCTGGAAGCAAAGCCGATGCAACCTGAGGGGAATACAAAAACGACATGATGACTAACAACTCAAAAATGAACTCCCATATCATCCTCAGAAGAAACGTGGCGTACTTGCACCATGTTGATGATGTGGTAGGGTAACCAAAACAGGCAGAAGGTCACCACGATGGCCAGAATGAGCTTTTCGCTGCGGATCCGGCGGCGGAATCTGGTCTGCCGAATCCGGCGCAGGATGCAAATGTAACTGACTAAAATGACTCCGTAAGGTACCACGAAGCCCAACACAATCTCCAGCATGTACTGCAGAACCACCTGAAATACAGGGGGCAAAAGAAGGGAAAAATTAGAGAAAGTTCATTTGTGTTCAGAGAACTAACAAGAGAGAAGGGATTGTCCAAACTTACATCTGGGTCTTTGTCGTGGAATGAATCACAAACCGTTCTATTCCTGTTTTTATTAAGCCTCGCATCTCGATAGATCAGCGCAGGAATCGAGGCGACCATGACGAGCAACCACATGACCCCCAGCACTCGCATGATCATCCTCTTGCCGGTGATCACGCTGATGCGCTGGGGCCACACCACCGACACCAACCTGTAAATGCTCATCAGCATGATCAGCTGGATGGAGGCGTACATGTTGGCCAAGCAGAGGTAGAACAGAACCTTGCACATCACAGTCCCCATTTTCCAGTCCATCATAGCCAGGTAGGCGATGAAGAACGGGGTCAGAGCCATCAGGGAGCCGTCCGCAATGGCTAGGTTGAGGATGAGAAGGGTCGTGACGGATTGCTTTCGGGCCCGCGCCAGGATGCTCCAGATGACGAAGAGGTTTCCGGGGAATCCCAACAGAAACACGGCGGAGAGGATGAGCGTGCCCGTCACTGTGGCAGCTGGAGTACTTACAATGCTGTCATTGATCATACAGCTGCTGTTATTGGGGGGCATCTGTGTTCCCTGGTAAAGAGGAAGCATTGGAGAGCAATTTGTATTCAGGGTTGTTGCGTTTATTCCTTTCCCATAAAAAAAGAACCACAAATTAGCCACCGCAAGAGTGGGAAGGTTCTTTTATTCTATAGTGTCGTTCTAAAACAAACACCTTTTCAAGATTGCCTGATAGAAGAACAGGACCTCAATGTTTTTCCTGGTGTGGGCGTGAGATTCACAGGTATTAACTGCTTGCGCTGACGCGTATTAGAGGGGCACAAGTGTGACGGGTTTTAACCGGGACTCTTAATTCCTGAACGACGAGACCAGACATGAGCAGAGTACACCGCTTAGCAACAGCTGCTTTCGGGACTGGAGTGATGATTTACAACTAGGTTTTTTATTTGCATACCTGATGGGGCAAAACTTTCTGCGTCATTAAAAATCCGAAGCGCTGCTTCAACTGAGCAATGTTGAAGAGAAAAAAAAAAGCAACACCGCACAACATGACAATATCTCATCCTGCAAAAATGGAAAAGAGCACCTCTGCATAATTTTGAGGTCTTCTAATGATGCATGTTCTGTGGAACTGTTCAGGCTGATTTTCCTACTTTCATGCGATTAAGGTGTAGAAGGCACTACACTGCTGCATGCATTCTGATAAGAATAAAGTAGCTAAATGATTAGCTTATTTACAAAGTGCAACAATAAAATTAGTTACAGTAGCTTGCAAAAGTATTCATACCTTTTGAACTTTCCATATTTTCTCACATTAAAACCGCAAACATGAATATGTTTCACTGGAATTGTATGTGAGAGGCCCTGATACAACTGCGAAGTGGAAAGAAAGTTATACATGATTCTAAAGATGTTTTACAAATAAGGAACTGAAAACAGTGGTGTGTAAAAGTGTTCAGCCTGCGTGAGTCAGTACTCTGTTGAACCACCTTTTGCTTCAATTCCAGCTTCAACTCTTTTAGTTTTTGTCTAGTTTGCATGTCTAGTGACTGAAATTTTTGTTCATTCTTCTTTGCTAAGCAGCTCAGGCTCAGTCAGATTAGATGAAAAGTGTTTGTAAACAGCAGTTTCCAGATCTTGCCACAGGTTCTCAATTAGGTTAAGGTGTGGACTTTGACTGGGCCATTCTTACACATGATTATGTTGTGTTTTAAACAGACTCAAATTGGTTTTCTTCCATGATTGCCCTTTGGCTCCATTCATCTTCCCATCAGCACCGACCATCTTGGTTTTCTTCTAGCCACTCTTCCATAAAAACCACATTTGTGCTGTGAATGACTAATAGTTTTCCCGTGAACAAATTCCTCCACCTGAGCTGTGGATCTCTGCATCTGGTCCAGAGTCACCATGAGCCTCTTGACTGCATCTCTGATCAGGGATCTCCTTGTTCAGCCTGGAAGTTTAGCTGGACGGCCTCGTCTTGGTCGGTTTACAGTTGTGCTGCACTCTTTCCGTTTCTGGACGATGGTCTGAACAGAGCTCTGTTCAAACCTCAGGAAATCTTTTTATAGCCTAAGCCTGCTTTAAACTTCTCCACATGTTTCTCCAAATGGCATCATGGAGTCCAAGGAACAAACCAGACAGGTCAGTCTGGTTTGTTCCTTGGACTCCATGATGCCATTTGCTTCCCAATATTCTCTCAAACTCTGAGGCGTCACAGAGCAGCTGGATTTGTAGCAGTCGTCAAGCAACTTCTGAAGGCAACTAGAGAGAAGGGGCTTGAACACTTTTGCACACCACACTTTTCAGTGTTCTTTTTTGTGTAAATAACATTTTGAATCTTGCATATTTTTCTCTCCACTTCACACTTGTCTACCACTTTGTGTCGGTCTTTCGCTTAAAATTCCAATGAAATATATTTATGTTTGTGGCTGTATTGTGTAAAGGGTGTGAATACTTTTGGAAGCTGTATACCTCAGCAAATATCCATTTTCCTCATGTGACTGAAATCTGATGTTCAAGCATAAAAAGCAAATAGAAGCTCCTATAGTAGAAAGCTGCCATATGAGCAGGTAAAACCTGTGGCTTAAAACAGACAGTTATTTAATGAGACCGCTTTAGATAAGTTAGACACTGCTTCATATAAAACAGGAATAACCTGTTAGAGCAGCCTAAGAGCCTAAGAGCTTCTTTCCATCGTAATTAGTTCCATAATCTCCATATTTATTGTTTTTGAGTAACCAGACTCACTGGCTGCCTTTTAGTTTCCACTTCTGTTATTCAGATTTTACATTTCATGTCAATTAACAAGGTTTCCAGCCGACTTGTTGACTCAGGAGCTGCTGTTTCTCAATCCGACATGCATGTGCAAAGCACAAATGGTTACACTTAGATCAACATTCACATTTGGCCATAAGTCAACTCAGTCTGAAAAAACTCAACCTGCAGTGATTTACTAGGAATTTGCTGAAGAAAAGTCTTCAGGGCAGAGACATGCAGCAAACTACGACAGAGTATTATGGCCACACTAAGAAAATTAAAAAACAATAAAATTACAAGAATTAAGTCATGAGCTGATCAAATGATCAAAGTCATAATATTATTCTCGCAATAGAACAACTTCATTCTTATTCTTAATTATTTAGGGATGTCATGCAAATGTATGAAGTCTTTTTGACAAAGTGCTGGAAAAAAAAACAATATGTAGAACAGAATAGAATAATCCTTCATCGTCCGTCAGCGGGAAAGTTCAGCAAAGTGCTGGAATCGTGCAGATTTGCACAAAATGTAAATTAAAAACAAAAAATATAATAATAAAAAAAATCCAACGAACTTGCAGCATAAGAAATATATGGTAGAAAACTAAAAAAAAAAAAAAGAAAAAAAACGTGCAGCTGATTAGAAAAATAAAACGCTTTATATTTGTAAAATTCAACTGTAGAACAAGCAAATATGTTAAAAAGGCGGGGGGAAAAAAAACTTTGATTCATTCTCAGCACTCAGTCTGGTACATGTCACATCTTGACTTGACAATATTTGCCAAAGTTCTTCAAATCAATCAGAACTTAACGCGCTCTTTAGGTGTGCATGCAGATTTTTTTATTTTTAATAATTTTTTAATTAAACATAGTTGTGGCCACTAATTAGAGATTTCCAGAACTTTCTCTTTTTTTTCTTTTTTTTTTTAACAACTCATCCAGTGATTATTATAGTGATTTGGATGTGCAGCTACTTGGTCTCACTTCTTTTTTTCTAAGCTAAATCTTCTAAAACTCAAACTTAAGGTTTTAGGCCAACACTGATTGGAATTTGCAATTATTGACAAGTCAAAACTATCTGAAGAAAAGTAACTCAAACGCATATATATACATACATATATAAAACGCAATCTCTCACAGGGGTTTTTTGGGGTATTTTAGCCAGCATTGAAGACTTTCTTTAGGATTGGAGTCTTTCTTTAGGATAAAGTAATTCTGTCTACCTGCAAAAGTTCCTGCATCAAGTTTTTACTTTCTCTATCATTTCAATCACTCAAGCTCTACCAGCAGTTTTTTTTTCTGCCAGTTGTAACCAAGATCTCGTTCAACCGGCTTAGTTGATTTTCTGATTAATCACCATTATCACAGATGATCCATGGGAGCAAATCACTGTGTTGTTTGTTTTAAAGACAGACAAGTGCATTTCAAGTGCATTCAGAGATGCAAATGCACCTGAGAGAGATTTATTGCAATAAATTTTCAACTTTTAACATAAGTCCCCGCAGCATGCACACGTTCAAATAGGATTCCTCGGAGTTAAAGTAAAGTTTCACGTGACGAGTGACAACAGAAAGTCTGTTGAGTGAGTCCTGGCTCTGTGTTATCCGTCCCGCTTCTATTCCTGTCAACCCTATAGCACACTTGCTGCTCCTTGTCTTTTGCCCTCCATCAGTTGTACAAACAAATCCGACCAAAGATTGCGACCCGAATGACTCAGAAGGTGTGTTTGTGTACAATGTGACACAAAGACATGCCTTCAGAATGACAGCTGCTGCACCAATGGAGGAAAAAAAACTACACGTACCCGAAACTACATCTCACCTGCAGAACATAGATTTAGCTGGACGGGATTTGTTTGGATTTCTTTTTTCTTTTTTTAATGTTCTTCAGAAAGCATAAAATACCAAATTGTTGCTCAATCAAAAAAAAAAAATTTACTTTGACATTTCTTTTAAAAATATTACAGCACTCATAGTTCGTAGTATAACAGAGTTCATGTGCGCTCGAGCAACCTGAGCACATCTGAGATTCTTATCGCACGTGAAAACTCAGAAAAACAGACGTAAACTCACCGAGAGAGAGGGCGCCATGAGTACAGGTGAAGCACGACTGGTTCCCTTTCAGGTGGGACACTTTTCCTCCTCTCCTTTATACCTTTCCCTTTGCCCACGCTTTCCAACCCACCCACGTCCTCTCCCTTCTTTTCTCCCCGTGTCTCACGCCATAGGTTTGCTCTTCTTGCTTCGACACGTTTTAACAGAGGATGGGTGTGTCCATAGTAACCTGGGCTGCTTCTGTCTGCCTTGACAGTCTGATAATGTTTATACAAGTATGTGAACATATTTCTCCAGTTACCTGTTCGAAGCCGTGATTTAACAGTAACCTGGAATTCCTCCTGTCAATTGTGCAGCTTTCGGTTCCTTTTTTTTTTTTTGTCAAGTTCATTTGTAACATTTTAGCAACAAGGTAGTTCAAACTGCGTTACATCATACATCATAAAAAGACAAGAACAATTATCTTACTATTCATTTCCCCCCTCCCAGCATTAGCATAGCCCCGTTTTAGCTTTTTTTCCTTATACTTTTTCTTATTCATGCATTCCCTTGAAATAATTTGCACTAGAATAAGAAAACAATAAACTAAGTCATAAATAATAATCAAAACAACTGAAACAAAACAGTACTCTCAGGAACAAACCAAAGTTATCCATTCTACACCAAATAATAACCAGGTTAGCCCAGCACTTTAACTAAAAAATTAATAATAATAATAAAATGAGATTGCTCAGCTTTCCAGCTGCATAAGTAAAACTGGTCCCTCGTGCATGACCCCCTCTAAAGAAACCTTTAAAAATCAAAAGAAAGGATTAAGATGATTTAAAAAAAAAAAAAAAAAAAAAAAAAAAGCTCCCAAGGAGACAATTTAAAAAGGACATCTAGCTACCTCTGCCAGGATCAATGTTAAGTCAGCATGAAACCTGATACTCTCACGGTTCCACCGGTTCTTACATCTAAGGTTTAGATGTGACAGCATCAGGGTGACCATATTTTGATTTCCAAAAAAAGAGGACTCTTGCCCCAGTACCGAAACACTTCTATCATGCTCTGTGTACTTAAACTAGGGTAACTGTAACTTTAATAATTATTAAAAAATTAATAAAATGCTTATTTCACATATTTGTTCAGTATGAGACAGATAATCTGTGAAAAGATCAAGCTCCTTCACCTCCTCAATGTTACTATTGCCTTCTGCAGAATTGCTCCAATCAAAACCAATCAGAGCCAGGAGGCGGGTCTCAGTGCTGGCAGAGAAACAACTTACCGTTTCAGGAAAACTTCTTATCTGCCGTCATGAGTAGCTACGCTAACTAGCCATAGCATTCATTTCAGACTGTTGATGGAGAGAAGCTGCATGTAAAAGAAAGCAAGTGAGAGGGTGTGAGCAGCACCTATACAAGCATGATTGAGAGGGCTAAGATCCTCCTCCTGGCTCTTATTGGTTGTTTCTGACTGAGCTATGTATTTCTCTAGCTATCACTGGGAGAAGGCAGAGGAGCTCAGATTTTTTCACATATTATCTTTCTCATACCATCCTGCTACCATGACACAGTGACAATTTTAATAAATATGCAAATACATCTCTTTTTATGAATCCTACATACCCCAACTTTAATTTTTATCAAGCTTTCAATCATCAGTAAGCAGACAAGTTACTTTAAAGTCTCTGGAAATTATAATAGTCACTGGACAGATGTAATGATAATAGCAATAATTTCTAGGATTGCACAATATGCAAGTATTAATATCAGTATCGGCTTATTTTAGTCATTTTTAATATTGTATCAATATGTAAAACTGGGTTGATGTGAACAACCAATGTTTGCTTCTATCTTGTCTTACTCTGTCACTTTCACCTCATACAGAAAATGTTGTTTATTAGGTGAAAAGTTTCTGATCGCAACCAACACTAAAATGCATTTTTACAAATTATGATTACATAACAACTTACAAATTTGTTAAAAAGATGTTTATTTCCCCAAGATCAAATTGTACATATCAAACAGCCTGAGAAACTTGACTTTGTCCATTTCTGTTCAAAACTACAAAAGTAGAAAATCCAACGCCAGAAAATCTGCTCTGTGCATTTCTCTGATGGTGTGTGAGTTGGTTCCACCTTTGACCGATGCAAAACAAAAAAGGTTTCACAAGTACACAGGGAGTTGCTGATTCTTCTCTTGTGAGAAACTGATGAAGATGGATTTTGCGAGAAAAAAAAACAACAAATTGAGGACATGTTGGCGAATTCAAAACACATCAAACCAAGTGAAAATACTTCCTCATATTTTCCCTCCACCACAGAGTTTAATTACTCTTTCCCTTTCACCTTAATCTTTGGAAACTTTCCAAGTTCTTGACAGAAATTCTGTTACACTGAATTAGTTTTGCCACACCTGCAAACCGCTACTCACAAACATTGTCATAATTATTACTGCGGTGGTTCTATTTCTGTACCATTTCATGTCCTTGTACTATTTCAATATGGCCAGCTGTGCAAATACTCCAGTATCGTACCACTCATAGTTCAAACCAATACCAGGATGAAGAGGCTCAGTGAACATGGTCTGGACTTCAAAGATTTGCAGCATCTGGTCAGAAACCTGATAAAAACTCAGAATTCCTGCTTGGTAATCCAGGAACACGCCAATCTTTTTGGAGCAAGAGCCTGGTACTTTCATATCAACATCATTGTGTCGAAACTTCAGGGTGTCTCCTGAGCATTCTAGAGTCCAGGACTTGTCGTTTCTCCCAAACTCTGACTCGTCCGATGTTCGGTTGGCGTCTGCGTAAGCTACAGCCACAGAGAGGGTGCGAGCGTGCCACTCCACCTCCCAGTAACTCCGCTCTGTTAAAGCCTCTTTGCAGAGAACCTGTGGGAACTTTGTGAATCTGTTCGGATGAGGAGGATAGGGGATGGGTGAAGGCCTCATTTTACAGCTGTCCACCAGGTTCAGGTTAGGGTAGTTTGACGTGTCATCCAATGTAAGGGGACGCCAATCTGCCAAGCAAAGCAGAAACAGAGTCACCACTGTAATAATTCTGACAATATTTGTGACCATTAAAGAAAGATATCTGTAGTTTGATTTCTTACAACGTAAAAACTCCTCTCTGCTGTTGGGTGCAGGCGGTAAGGAGAAGTCAACGTAAGAGACTGTGAGAAGACACAGCAGTCATTTTTAAGAACCACTGAAAGAAAGCAAATCTTATACACACAGAAACTCTACTTACCCGTAGCTGAGATCTTGGGCCATGTCTCGTTCAGCAAAATGTCTGCTTTAGCTTTCAGCTCAGTCACACAGGCAGTCACATCTGTGAAAGAACGTGGAGGACCGGCACCCGGCGCAAAGTCTTGAAATGCAACGGAAATGGAGTTACGCTGAAAAATATATAGAGAAAGTAGTTAATACTATCCAGGTAAAAACCAGCCTCTTGTTCTACGCTTTGCCTCATACAGAGAGTCTGGATCCTCGGTGACTGAGAAACGAATCCTAGCTGGAGGCATGGATTCTGTTGTCCATGCCTGTTTCTGTCTTAAATTTTACCCAATTGCTAACGTGATGTATGTAATGCACCAGTTCGACGCTATGAAGCTTACCGAAAACAGCCATCCTCCGCTGTGAATTGAAACATACCGAGTCGAATAAGATGACTGTTAATGTTAATTCAATATTTAGAAGAGTGGCCAACATGGACTTAAGGGCTTCCTTCACTTCATCTCTCGCCATTGTCAAACTACAGGCAGACTACAATTCTAAAACAGCGCAGAAAACCGATAATGTCGTTGACAACTTCTCCTTCTGTTCTCTAGAAATTCTGCCAGAGAAATCCAGTGCAATGGGAGAAAGCCCAGACAGAGCAGTGAGAGGAAATTAGAATCAAACAGAATTGTGTAGGGCATAAATGGCCAGGCTATAAGTTAAAACAGTTGCTCTTTTATATTCTTAGGAAGGAAATAATATTATTTTGAGTAGCAAGGAAATAATATTCCTTCTTAGGAATATTATCTGCCTTTTGAGATCTGGGCACTGTAATGTAAATAATGAATTATTTACATTACAGGAAATAATATAATTTCCTTCCTAAGAAGGAAATTTGAAAAAGTCAACACTCATTGTGAGTGTTCATTGTAATCACAGCGGTATTATTTTTATTTACTGGCACTTTAAAAAAAAGAAAAAAAAGAAATAGCATCTAAAAGATGACATGTATCATTTTTGATTAGCAATGAAAAAAAAATCTTTGTTGTCATTTTTGTAACCAGACCAGTTTGTTCATTTTTTCACTTATATTTTTTATGTGCATCTTTGTTTGATACAAGTCTGTAAAGTTGGAAGGCATCCTTGCCATCACCCTAATCTTTCAGCACATATTCTCAACCAGATTTAATTCAAGGTTCTGGTTCTGCCGCTCCAAAACAAGTAGTTACTTGTCTTCCAGGTATCTTTGTTGTGGAGAAAATCCTTCTTTTCTGATTTGTCACCCTTTAATTTGCAAAACATGGTTTGGTGGTATTAGAAAATATTAAAATGCTAAAGTGGCATTGGAAAGTAACAAAAAAAAAAAAAAAAAAAAACAGGGAATCATAAAGGAAGCCTAAATTCTTTAAAATGTTTTGACATGCTAAACAGGTCAACGGAGCACAGCGCGATGCTGGGAGTTTGATGGTAACTCAGCTTTATTCAAGTCAGAAGGAAAAAAGAACCTCAGCAAGTGCACACAAGTCCGAACGCTGTCTATACCTGCGCCAGGTAGACAACGTCATCGCTGCTTGAAAGCCGCAGCAGTTGAGCGTCCCTCCCTCTCAGCTCACCGAGCTCCTTCTCCAGGCGCTGCTTCAGCTCCCCGGCCTGAGCCAGGGCGCTCTTCTCCTGGGCTTCGATCAGCTGCTCCAGCTTACTGCGTCTGTTCTGCACGGACGAGATCAGCTCGGAGAACGCCTTGGCACAGTCTGCCTTTGAGATCTGGGCACTGCTCTGTGGGAACAAACGCAGCTCTTATTAAAGCGTGGTTACACTTATAGGAGCTAAACTGGATTCCCTTCAGGGGGATTCAGTCAAACCTGTGGTTCTTTTTTGTTCAAATTAAAATGACACTTAAAAGATAAAAAACAGGCATGGATGGTTTTTCTCTTTTGCCAGAAAATATTTCATGCCCCCAATGTTATGGTTTAGGTTTGCTTTAATAAATGAGTTAAAGTTGCAATTCTTTAAAACTCAAATTGGCTAGCAGGTTGGATGGACTCTTAGTGATTACATCAGAGTCTATAAATTGTTACACTTCAGAAGAATTTTGAGAGTTTTTCAGCTCCCAAAATGTAACTCCAACCATGCATGATTTCTCTCTGCTGCCATCAAGTGGTGGAAGGAAGACATTGTTACCCGTCAGACTCAGATGGAGGTCTGGCACCATATCAGACAAACTAATTACTTAGTTATGTTCCAGCTGAAAGTTTTCAGCAATACACCAGTGAGTCACGTCCGGGAGATACGTGCTGTTCCTGCTTAGGTCTTTGATCCTTACATTTCACAATAAAGATCAGTCTTTTGTTCCAGTTCTTTAACAGTACATTCAGTTTTACTGATTACACCTCTGGAAACAAAAACAGAAAGTCTATTTTAATTTTTTTACTTTTTTTATTAGGTTATACCTTAACATTCTTCTCTGCCTGTATGATCGTCTCCAGCTCTTCTTCTCTTTGCTGGACTTTCTCTTGCACTTGCTTTCGAACTTTCTCCAGCCGTTCCTGGAAGAAACCAGAAGGCTCCCATTGAGTACCTTTTTAATTGGACTGTGACTCTTTAATCACATCATTTGTTTTTACCTTTGTTGTCTCCTTTAACTCCAAAATAGACACAAACGTGTGACCTTTATGTTTGTCCACTGTGCACTCGGTGCAGATGAGCTGTTCGTCCGTCTGGCAGCAGAGATCCATCAACTTCCGATGCTCGGTGCACACCTTGTCCCCTACTGGCATCGTAGCTGAGATCAGTTCATGCTTCTGCAACACGGGGACAGTGTAGTGAGGCTCTACATGTTTGTCGCAGTAAGACGCCAAGCACGTCAAGCAAGACTTGGTGGCTTTGTTTCGTCCGAGACTGCAAAAGTCGCAGGCGACGTCAGGCGGGGCGGGCAGGGTCAGAGACGGAGGCGGTGGTTGGGGATATCTCATCATCTTCAGGTTCTTCACCACCTGGAGAAGCAGGTTGTGAAGTCAGTTTGGACTAGTGAGAAAATTTGATTCTTAAGGTACCCCAAAGAGACCTTTGTAAGATCTATTCAGAGCAGTGGAGTCCAAACTGGTTGTTAAAGTTAAAAGTATGTCGTAGATCCCAAACTAGAAAAACTGTGTTTTCCAAATCTTCCTGATTAAAAGAGAGAAATCCAGTTTGGATCAGATTGAGAACATGGAAAAATTAAATTTTCAGCAACAAAAACACAATTTGGGTAACTGAAAAAACTTACTGTATTTACACCAATTTTAAAAAATTAGTTAAAAGCCTATTTTAGCACACCAAAGTCTATCTTTGAATAAGAGTCACTGGAAAGATGTGCTTCTATTTGCTATTAAAGTGAAGATAATTCAAAAAGCTTGGTTGCTAGAAGATGAATACTTTGTGTTGTACTTAAAATTTTCCTTAGACAATTGGAAAATTTCTGTTATAAATGTTATAGTTCACCTGTGGTGTCATGCCAAATTAGTATTTTTCATGAATTGTAGTCAGGAATCAAAATCAACCCAGAGGCTTCAAATGGCCCAGGAGAGGACTTTGGATAGGCCCCCCTCACCTCAGCCAGCATGTTGTTTCTCTTTAGGACAGGCCTGGGATGGAAGGTCTCCCTGCACTGGGGGCAGCCGTATTCCTCCCTCTCACCCTGCCTGTCCCAGCAGCTCTCGATGCAGCTTCGGCAGTAACTGTGTCCGCAGGGGATGGTGACGGGCTCCTTCAGCAGATCCAGACAAACCGAGCAGCAGAACTGCTCACGGTCCAGATTGACTCCGCACTGATTGTCCTGCAGATCTTCCTCCTTACCAGCCATCTAGCTAAAAAGATAGCAACACAAGAGGAACGGATCAGAGAGGTTTTTGAATTGAACACGTGGCGATGAGTAGAGAGGTTTCAGTGTTCGAACTGCAATAACCATCTGCTGTTGGGCTGGTGGAGGCATTGCAAGAGTAATCAGTCTGAGATCATGTTGATCATAAACAACTTCTGGGGAGATACGTAGAACAAATAGCATAGTAGTGGGCCTTCATAAAGTTGAGACAGGAAAGTGTCCTGATTTTCTGATTCTGCATGACCAGACAGATTCTGAAATACTTTTTTTAATTTTTATTTTTTTATCTATGAACAACTTGTTGATTCACAGTTCTGAAATTTAAATGCTGACAAATTGCTTGAAGGCATCCCAAACTTGACACCTGTTTTGGTTTATATGTGCTCAAGGGAAATGTGATTTATTATTATTTTTTTTTCAGCATAAGTTTTTCAACAAAGTTCAAACGGCATAGAAGAAAATGTCTAAGACATCGCTAGAAAATGTGGAGTCCTTAAATTATGGGAATGAAGCAAAGTTCCTAATTCCTGCCATTCTTTTTTAGTTTAGTTTTTTAGTTTATTTCCCAGGAAATTTGTGTCTCATTTGGGCATCTTTATGCAAAACAACAAAATCATCTATGGTCGATTTTACAGCCTGCTAACTTTACCCAGAGCTCCACCTACAAAGAAAATAGGAAAGTGAATTCCCATTATTACGGTACATTCCTGTTTTCTTATAGTAAAACAACAGAACCAGAAGTTTAATGTGTATTGTGATTGAACAGGGCATTATGAGCTATATAATGTTTTAAACTGCAAAAAATAAAAACTTGGACAATATCTAGGCAGTCACTGCTTATTACAAAGCAGTGACTGTTATATGTGTTAAGTGGACTGAACATTTCTAAAAGTGTACTTCTGAGTAATACACCAATATCACTCAAACAGATAATAAAGTATATTTTAACATTTGTCCCAGCTTAATAACTGATCACACACCGCTCTTTATCTAGTCTTAGTACTACAACTTTGATGTTTACACCAACTTCAGCATCATTCTCTAGTTCTACAGTCAATCTTCAATTTGTGTTATGCAGAAACTTTTGTTTCAGCAGCACAATAAGGAACCACAGTGTGCATTTTTGGATGAATTGCTCGTCGCGTCGTTTACCATCCTGTGGGCTTGTCAGATGCTCTTTATGGTATTTGGCTACTAGCAAGGGCGTAGGAACGAGTCTGTCATTGGGGGGGACGCATATTGGAAACCTGACAGATCAGTAAGTAGCTTGAGCATAATTGTCAAACAATTATGCCGTCCAGGGCCGTGCAGGGACCACTAAAGGGGCAGGTGCTCAAAAAAAAAGGGCACATCTCACCGCATTCTTGGACAGAATATTAACAAAGCCTCACAGCTTTCAGAGTTTAATAAACAATGATAATTTACAAAATTGTGAGATACACAATCAAAGCTAAGGAAAAGACCATACAACTATGCATATGTAAGATATTTTATTAGTAATTTCTTTCTGCCGGTCTATTTTGTTATAGGAAAGTATT
>NW_006800069.1:63654-67147 GCF_000485575.1 Poecilia formosa
GGGGACATGTCCCCCCCGTCCCCCCCGCTTCCTAGGCATATACTCGAGTTAAGTTTCACTTTCCAGAGAAATTTCCCGTTTCCATTTGTCAACTTACACACACAGACCGCACGCCAATAATAATAACAGCAGTATGCACAAAAATGGTTTCTTCTGGTACTTTTCTTTTTTATATAGTCGTGCATGTTTTAAAACAAAACTGTAAGTTCACTTACGTCACTCAAGCTTCTTACACAAGGTGTCTGTCGCAACACAAATAAGAAAAAGCAAAATAAAGCCGCATCTTACTGTACCTTTCTGATGTTTGAATGCTGTGCTGGAAAGGTCAGCAGCCACTTTTGTCCCTGAATGAACCGCAGCCTCCTCCGCAGGACCGAAGAAAAATCAGTGTTGCCAACATGGGCGGGTTTCCGCCCAATGGGTGGACATAGCATAGCAGTACATTAAAATTGTGTTTGAACACGTTTGAATGGAGAAAAAAAAAAAAAAAACAGCTTTGGGCGGGTTGTTAAAATCTGGGCTGCTTTTCTCATCATTTGACAGGTTTTGGAAAGTGTTTCAGAGACGATCTTGAAATAGTTATTTTGTTACAGAAGAGTACAAAACTTTTAATAAGCTTTGTTATTGCACTTATCATTTTTGAAATGTCCAGAATAGGTCGAAGGTGACACCGTGAATAATTGTATTATCAACCTTTGATCCAAAGCTCCCGGGAGGATTAAGAAAGATTAATGTGTCATTT
The DNA here is from genome assembly GCF_000485575.1 of Poecilia formosa. Lineage (NCBI taxonomy): Eukaryota > Metazoa > Chordata > Actinopteri > Cyprinodontiformes > Poeciliidae > Poecilia > Poecilia formosa. Next base: position 64,397 of record NW_006800069.1, read on the forward strand.
CCATCATTTTTTAAATATTTGGAGAATGTTTTCGAAATGGTCTAATCAGTAAAGAAACCTATAAAAAATGTTTCTCGGACTTGAACTTGAAACTAACAATGGAAAGCTACAGTTAGCCGTTATACACCTGATTAGGGTAATATGAGTTATACGTACGTTTTGTTGTTTGTTTGTTCCCCCACCCTTACAGCCCCTTTTGGCAAAAAATGACTTGGGTCATTATTTTTAGGAAGGCGACAATATGCATCTGTCGTGATAATTATTTCCACCGATTACATTGAAGCATTAGAAAGCCTGCTCACGTTCAGTTTAAGTAAAATAAATATTAAACACCCCTTTTCAGAAAAATACCACCACACTTCTTAAACAAGCTTAAAAAACATTATCAGCCACAAAGAACCTTCAAGATTAATTGTAGTTAAACAGTAAAGCAGGCGCATGGTGTACTTTTATTTTTTAGAAACTTTATTCAAATATATTAAAAGGTATGTACTGTATGTCATTTTGTCAAAGTCAACAAACATGGAATAAATGTGCAAAACAACAAAGACTTTTATATTATGTAAAATTAAGATCATTTTACACAACAAAATATAATACACAAAACAGAGAGTGATTATTACATGTATTGTTCTTATATCATGTAATGCTTTTATTACTACTGGTGATAAAAGCATTACATCAACAGAGCTTTTTGTGTCTCTTAAAATACATAAATTTAGTGCTTACTCAAGTTGTTTGTTCACATTTTTCTAATAAAGTTGTACCATAAAGTTTAGATTGAGATACAAATGTGCTTTCAATGTCATAATCTCATTGCAAATAAAAAGCAATAGCAGCTTGAACTGCTTAATAAATTAGGCAAGAGGACTCACACCAAGTGTCATTTTTAACAAAGAAATTACATAACATGCCTATGAATCTTCAAACAAGGTAACAGTGACAATAAACCCTGTCCGTCTTTAAAATAATGTCCCGTTAAAACGAGTAATACTATCACCGAAAGTGCATCAATAATTAGAATGTAGAGTATTTAGAAAAAGCGGCTGTAGGATTTGTAAAGTACCTCAACAAAAGCAGGAATTTAAAATAAAAAGTAGGAAAAAAAGTTTAAAAAAAAAACTGAGGATACCCCTAGTGGCCAAAGCTTACCAATACAGGTTAAGAGTAACAATTCCTATGCGCAGCAGCACAAACAAATCAAGTCTTTGTGTAGAGTTTGTTCTAAAAATATAGTGTTATCTCGAATCAGCACTGGTTCCACGAGATGCTATGCAGCTCATATGAAACATTCCTTTGCTGTTCTGTGTCTGACATGATCATTTCTGCAGATCTGCCAGCTACACATTGATGCTGTAATTTCCACGGTTAGAATCCACTCAAAATGCCCCACCAGGGCAAGTGATGGCACAAAAAAACTGAATATTTAAGACATGTGCAAAGAATAAAAACATTCCTCAAAACTTAAAGCTTTACGATTGCCAATGCCAAATGTTGGGTTGTTTTCACACCTGATAGTCCGATAGACTCGGTTCGATTGCACCATGTGTTACATTTTCAGCTGGTGCAGTTTGCTTTCTCATTGCTCTGTGTCAAATGATCCAAACACTTTGAAGAACCTGTTTCCCCCCACCCCTTCCTGTGGTTGCGATACACCAAGAGTCACTGAAGGAAACGGCACAAAAACCTTGGAAGAAAACCAGTGCACCTACATTCTTCACAAAAAGTGAACCAAAATGGAGCGGCATCAGATTTTAGTGGTTGTAGGATTTCTCTCTCGTCTCTGACAGAAGACCATGAGCCATTTCTCCTTGTAATTGCCCATTTGTTTTTGGTCTATTGACCCAGAATGCCCTGCGCTATAATTTGCTTCCTGCTTTTGGAGTGATCTCACGTCAAATTCAAACCGCGCCAGAGTTCACTTTAACCAAACCAAGACCTAGGTTTTTAGGCAGACCAGAGGTTTTTTTTTGGTCCTTAAGAGTTCAATTGTAGATTTACACCTCCCCAAACTTACCAGACTTTCTAGACAAATAAACTACAGTCGGATTAAAGTGGACTAAACAAGAGCTGGTGTGAACGCACCCTTAATTTGGTGGAAGCATCCTAAATCTACTTCTTTCCTTCATAATAGCCTCAAAACTCTTCTCAATTGCCTCCATCGGACTTTTCGCTCCCTTAGATGCTTCCTGACCCATAACACCACCTCGTACTCCTCCTGCGGCAGCTGCGGTTACTGTGGCGACGCCTGCCACCACTCCGGCAGCCACGACTGCCACCTCACTTCCCGCTACAGTCGCTGCAGGTGCCATCGCTGTTAAGGCTTTCACGCGCTTCATCACTTCAGTGGGATTTTTCACAACTTTCATTACAACTTCCAATAGCGCTGCCACTCCAAAAAATGCCCCCAACAAAGCACCGGTGGCAGTACCCGCTAACTGGGTCAGAAATTCATTAGACACGGATGTTTTAGCCCGCTCCCTGATCTCCTGTGGGGGTAAATCCACTGCCACCTCTCTAATCTGCTTTTCTTCCTTCTGGATCCTTTCTTCTACGTGCTGCAGAACTGCATTGGTGTAGTAGGATCCGTTTTTTTCCACCATCATCTTGTCTACTGTCTGAAGGAACGCCTCCAACTGGACCTGGTTATTCCTGTAATCATCTTGCCCTTCTCCGTTCCAGTGTTTATTATCAAAGACATGGCACCGACCTCCGCACTTCTTCACCAGATTACTCAGATTCTTATTCTTA
>NW_006800069.1:67605-71789 GCF_000485575.1 Poecilia formosa
GCCCAGCAGACCGATCCTTGTTGGACTGGAGTCTGTAAAGATTCAGATTGAAGAAATTAATGCAGAATTAAGTTTTGGACATTTTAGTGCTGTTAAGTTTTCCGTTGGTTTCTAATAAATTATCTTAGCATATTTTCACAGAAGGAAGAACACAATAGCATAATTTCATTTCAATCTTACAGGTTCCCTATGGTCAATACTGACCCTGATCTCGACCGCTCTCCAGATCGTTTTCAGTACATCTGTTGAACTTTATATCTTCTTGGACAGATTTGAAAACCTGTAGAGGTAATATATTCAAGTATTATACAAGTCCAAGGATTCACCACTTCAATACAGATATATAAAACATTGTCGAAACTAATGAGGTCAGTTGCATTTACACACACCCAAATGACATCCTATTTTTATTACAAAGGTTGCAAAAACTGTTGCCCCACCTTTTTTAGAAAAAGACAAACACTTTTGTTCTTTCAAGGCTGTGTACATTGTGCATTTATGGGATTTTTTTTATTATTATTTATACACCAATGTATTTGTTAGATCAGACACTGATGTTGGACAGGAAGGTGAGCATTATTTCAGATATGCTGTGCAAATGAACCAAAAAATTATACAAACAGGCATAATTTCCACGAATAATTTGGAGTTATGTTCCACAAAAAAAAAGTCTGTGAACAGGTGAATCCACAAATACTGAACTGCGGATAGATGGGTTTCCACTGTGGTTAGGACTCAAAGAATGTGGCAGTGAAGAAACATAAAATTGCTAAAAATATTACTCTATATAGCTTGTTATGTCCACTTTTAACAGTTAAAAAAACCCTTTCGTTGTAAATCACTCAAGGAAAAAAACATGTTTATTGTACTTTACCTCCCAACCCTCTTGATCTGGTAGAACAAGGAGAACTTGAACTGGTGCGCTGGTGGTTCTCTCCTGCTCAAATTTAGAGATCTCCTCCAGTAAAACCCTGGCTACTACAGTGATTGGGAAACCCAGGGCAATGCCAGCCCCAAGTGCAGGTATTGCTACAGATCCAAACCCTTTGCTTTCACAGGAAGTCAGAATTTGGTTGATGCCCAGTCGGAGAACCTGCAAAAATTAGTATTAGAAACAAGCTGAACATTATTTTGAACTCATCCGGACAGACTAATTGTAGTATATATGCTCAGTTGTCTCACCTGAACCGCGGTTCCATTGTCTTCTGCATCCCACCGAACAAGGCTGAGGAAGAACACGGCACCAAAAGGAACTCCAGTCAGATTTTCCTCTAGAATGAAGTCACCAGGCCCCATTTCACCTTCTGACTTCCCTATAATCGTTTTAGTCACACGAGGACCAATTGCTTTACTGAGAATGTTTCCAACACGAGTAGACAGAGGATCGTTGAAGACCATTGGAGACACCACTGCATCTGTCTAAAAACAGTTCCAAACCAAAGGTTATGAACTTGCTTATGTTGACAGGTAAAATAGCGGCATATTAACAGTGTTATAACACTGCAATAATCAATCCATAATAATAAAAAGATAAATTTAAAATTAAGGAATTCTCACCTGCTGGCTTTCAATGGTCCCCTGAACAATCTCAACCTGGACGAGACCTTTGGGAGCTCCAGCTGTGGCTCCTCTGGCTACATTTTGTCCAACAAAATCAAACTCCCTTCCAAGTGGATCTTTGTGTTCTGTAGGGTAGGCAGCACTTTGCCCCAGAAGATGCCTGTCACATGCTTCTTGCATGGCCCTGACCACCTCTCCTCTGTCATCTATCAGTGAAATTGTCTTAAGACTCTTTCCACCCTGACTACTGAATTCCTTGACAGCACACACAATGGCGTCAGAACAAACTATGACAGGAATGCCAAACACTCCTGAGCCAATACACGGCATGGCGATGGACTTAAATTTCATCAATTCTGCCAAACTCAGAGCCCGCCGAACAGTTCTTTCCAGTAACACCCTCTCCTTACCAGCTGCTTTTCCAGCCACAGGCCCAACAGCATGCAGCAGTCTTTTGCAAGGTAAATTACCCCCAATGGTCACTACAACTTCACCAGTAGGGATTTGTCCTTTACGTTTCCTTAAAGAGTCGATCTCAAACTGCACATCAGGACCCCCAGCCTGACTCAGGGCAGCAGCGATGCCTTCGCAATGATTCAGATCCTCATTGGAAGAGTTCACCAGGGCATCAGCCCCAAACATGGTGATGTCTCCCTGATACACCATCAGCTGAACATCATCAGTAAGGTTGTAAGTGGCTACTGCTCCCAAACTCTCACCTAAACATGGCTTATCCTCTACATCTAACATCTCTGTTTTCACCAGACTACCTGACACAACTGCTGTCCTCGCTCTGCTGACTTCATCTTTGTAGTGCTGTGCTGCAACATCGTGCTGATCTTTATGAGAGGGGTCTGGAGAACCACGACACTGTTGGTCTTCCTCTCCTTCACCCACAGTGTCAGTTTGAGATAATCTTCTCACTAACGTCTCTTCCTCCTTTTGGTAATGCTCAGCCGAGTAAAAACCAGAGGTGAGCAGTTCCTCAGTATCAGGGGAATCAGACAGCGCAGGAAGTTTGTGTTCTTCTGGTTGTTCTTCAACTTCTTTACCACTCAGTGGGGCAGTTAGCTCAGGACTGGACTGCTGGTTCTGGTAAAAGCACAACAGTAACAGATTTTACAAACATATATAAAGGTAACATGTTAAAATCTTAGCTGGTATTAAATTTGCTTTCAATGAGAGAGAGAAAATATTTAAAACTAAAACAGAGGTATAATATTCTATGTATCCGAGAAGTATTTTCTTTGTTAACAGCTTCCTTTTACCTTCTCCTTTACTGATCACTTTTCTAGTGACATTCTGCAGATGACAGTAAAAATACAGCAAACCACTAATACAGGCTTTTACAGCATTACTCAACAGGTTGGTAATTATTAACAATCAATCAATCAATCAAGTGTATTTGTATAGTGCATTTCAGCAAAAAGGCATTTCAAAGTGCTTTACATCATGACAACACAAAAACATCATTTTGTCAAATCATCGATACACATCAAATATGTTGGTCAATTTTCCATCTATTATGGTTCACAAGCAACTCTAAGCATGTAGGGTTTAGTCTTGATTTAAAGGAACTCAGTGTTTCAGCTTTTTTGCATTTTTCTGGAAGTTTGTTCCTGATTTGTGGTGCATAGAAGCTGAATGCTGCTTCTCCATGTTTGGTTCTGGTTCTGGGGATGCAGAGCAGAACCAGAACCAAACAACCTAACAAAGGTTGATAGGGCAACAGCAGCTCTTTAGTGTATTGTGGTGCTAAGCCGTTCAGTGATTTACAAATCAACAGTGTTTAAAAGTCTATTTTCTGATCTAATGATTTCAGAACTGGGGTGATGTACCCCGTCTTTCCTGGTTTTAGTGAGAATGTGAGCAGCAGCATTTTGGATCAGCAGCAGGTGTTTGATTTGTGTTTTTAGGCAGACCTGTGTAGACAGCAATCAGTGAGACCAGAAATAAACAGATGTTTATTAGTTTAGGATTCTTCTACAGTAAATGTCAAAGATCACTTTTTTAGATCACCTTTTTCAGGTTGTCATGATCACATATTAGCTTGGCATTTGTTTTGAATTTAAATCAGATTTTGCCTACTTTTTATTCTTTTTGCAGAAGGAACTTCTTCATGATCGGCACTAAAGAAATAAGCCTGTCTTGCCTTCAGCTTAGGTTTCACTTTACTAAAGCAAAATACTATGCTATATGAGCAAAGAAAAGTGCTCATATAGCATATAGACAGTCTGTATCTTTCGAAATCGCTGTTATTTTTCAACACTTTCTGAAAGAAAAACAAGAAGAATTGAGATGTGGATCAGACATTTAGCAGATTATAAAACATCCCTGCAGGCCCCCTTTCCTGTTTGTTTTGTCGAATTAGAAACCCAGAAGGAAATGTTGTGCTGACCTCTGCTGCCGCTGCAGCGGTGGTGTCATGTAAGGAGCTGGGAGGTGACAGGTTGTCCCTGACACTGAACACCAGAAGGCCATCAGTGAGCTCAACGACATGCTTAGATTTCTTCAACACTTCCTGTTGATCTACAGCACAATGCATAACAGAGGTTAACATATGAATATATATGCATCTACACATAATACTATATATATATATAAAAAAAAATAAAAAAAAATTC
>NW_006800069.1:71958-80464 GCF_000485575.1 Poecilia formosa
AATTTGGCTTTTATTGTCAATCTTGGACCAGCTCAAACATCTGTTCAAATAATCAAGAGTTTTATGGAAATAACCATCCAATGAGAACAGGGCACCAGTGCTGAGTTTCATGTGAAAATCTGGAGACTAAGATTGTAACCAGACTCCACCTCTAGCAACAACTCATCTTTATTTATGCAAACAAGGAGCTGTTAACATCTGTGTGGCAGATTTTACAGCCTGCTACCTTTACCCAGAGCTCCACCTATAAAAATTCCTGAACTATCCCTTTGAGGCTGATGTTTGGAAAGCGAAACAGAGATAACTTCTGTGTTTGAATTATATGACAGTGATTCCCCAGCTTAATTACAGTACACCACTTGACAACACACTAATTGATATGACTTTATCTTCTCGTAGTTATTAAAAAGCTTAGATGTTGGACTAACTGAACTAGGAATAAATGTTGTACAATATTTCAAACTGCAAAGCATCTTAGGACATTGGAATCCATATACATTTATTTTTAAACCATCGCTGTGTTATGCAAAGCCCGCTTTAGTGGTGACCTAAGCCAAATTATGCTGACTATTGTTTAATTTCTACCTTTTATTTAGTAGCTGCACTGAACATTGTCAAAAGTGAACTGAATAGCATGCATTTGCATACGATTCAGATGGTATATTTTAATATTTACCCCAGTTTGAGATTAACTCCTGGCTTTATTTCGGCTCCAATCTCTAGTTTTAAGCCAGGTCAGGTTATGCAGTGGCTTTAAAGACCAACAACTGATTTTACTAAGCTTCATAACAGCATAACTGCGTTTTTGATTATCTTTTACAGTCCATTGCTCTTTGCCACTCTGTCAGTTTTTCAGCTGCTCTTCATGGCGTTTGGCAGCCTGAGTTAAGTTTCACTTTCCAGAGAAGTTTCCCGTTTCCATTTGTCAATATTGATGTGCATACAGGCTATCGGCTATAACATCGTCATGATTAATAACAGCATTAATAATAAAAAAAATAACAACAATAATAATAATATTAACAATAATAGCAATAGTTTCAATACTTTTATGGTCGTGCGTGTTTTGAAGGACATTTTAAAAATGCAGGTCACTCAGGCTTCTTAAAGCAAAGTGTCTAAGTCACGACACAAACAAACAGCAAAAGAAAGTCTTATGTTTCTGTACCTTTCTGATATTTGAACGCTATGCTGTAGACATTATCAGCCTCTCTCGTTAATGGACCGCAGTCTCCTCCGCCGGACCGTCTGTGAACACGGAAGTGGCTCTCAATTTTCTTTATATTCTTTTCCTCAAGAAGCTTCTGGCACTGGAAATAAACGGGGTATTTGTACTTGTCCCCCATAGTTCTCTCTTCACGCCAGAACGTCAGACATAACAGTACGCACTTCTTTGAGACGAGGCGTTTTCAATATACTTCGGAGCTGCGCCCCCTAGTGTCAACAATGAAGACAACTGAGGCAGGGAGGCGTCACATCTGTCACGTCAATCCACTTTTTTTTTTCTTCTAAGCCTTAATCCAAAAGTCAGATAATATTAGGTTATTTCCCCCATAGCATTTTCATAATATATTGTATTGTTATCTTAATGGTTCAGTAAAAGCGCTGGATGCAAGTGGAAGTTAAAAAGAGTTGTTCCTAAAAGTTGGGGTTAAGACCCCATGTGAGGTTATGGATGGAGAAGTCTGAATTCTTCAGGTCCTCTTCTAAAATGAACCCACATACTAAAAAAAAAAAGACAATGAAATGTGTATTTTAGAAATATGTTGTAATAGATGCAAAACAGTTCTTGAAAACAAAAGCAACACATTGGCTGTCGATGTAAATTATGGTGTGATTGTACCACTTTTAAACAGATTTCTGTAAAAATGCTTGTTTGCTCAGAGTTGGGTGTCCTGATGAACGTCTTACATTATTTGTGGGTGAAAATGTGAAATATTCCAAGCCTCTTTGTAATGTAATTTAAACAATAATTGTAGTGAAAACCCATAATTCAGTTTCTCAGAAAATGTAAGTGCTACATAAAATCAATAAAAAAGGATGTTTCATTTCTATGCACTCTATTCTTGGTTCAGACTCCTTTCAAATGAATTATTGCAGTTGTGTGACATGTCATGGCAGCTGCAAACTGAAAACAAGCCAGGTTGTTTTCATAGCAACCTTCTGGTTGCTATGAACATAAAGGTTGAGGAAGGCGAGTCTGAAGGTGAGTCTAAAAGTGAGTCTAGTGACTCACCTTCCTCTCGACAATCAGGTCAGGCCAGTTTGCTGCCCTTTAGAGCACAGTAACAAATTGGTCATTGAGCCAGCATTTCACATCTTTTAGCAGTGTCCTGTTGGAAAATGAAACCAGTATCTCCATAAAGCCTTTCCTGCATTAACTGGACTTCAGAAAACACAGGTGACCAGTACTAAGAGATGACATGGTACCCAAAGTCATTGCCAAGTGAACAGTTCACTTTGGGTTTCAAGCAATGTGGATTCCATACCTCTCTGCTCTTCCTCCAGACTCTGAAATTGAATTCCAAATGAAATAACTATGGTTTCCTTTGAGCTAAGGTCTTTGGACCACCGAACGATTCAGTTCTTTTCCTCAGTCCAGCTAATACGCTCGTTTTCCATGTGTAGGATTCATCAGTATATTGTAGTTTTTGATGTACTAGATGGGTTTTGTATACATGTATGCAAAACTTTGTCAATATTCCACTGATGTCAAAATTTTGCAATTGCAGGGTTTCCAGTAAGTAAACAAAATCATGTGCATAAGTTGAGTCTTGCAACAAGTTAAACATGCAAAGCTACTATCCTCCAACTACTCCCTGTCATCTTCATGGTTTGCGCCAGTAACATCCAATAATTGATCATGATTTCCATTGCAGTTTTGTGAGGTTGAACCAACTTTGATACAAAGAAAACTCACCTCGTCCCTGCGACAAAATGCTTCAAACTAATTTTTTTTTCCAAAGTTGCCGCTTTTCATTAATCTCATTTTTGAAATCTCAAATTGCACAGCTGTATGGTCAATGGAAACACTACTAACTCCAGCCTCAGGCCACATTTTTCCATCCAATCTTTCAGTTATCCCTTTTCCTTATTTCCCTGTCACACTTTGGACTTGCACTTAACTTTCTATAAATCCGCTTGGATACAGTACTCAGAAAAACATGCATCTTCAGCAATCACCTTTTATGGCCTACCCACCATGTGACTCTTCCACACAATTGTGTAGCCTGCTGGCCCAGATTGACCATTTAGTGTCACAGGAAACCTTTGCAGGAAATCACTAAAGATCAGGGTGTGACATGAGTTAAGAGGGACAATTTCATTTGCGAGTTTCCAGTATGCAGCAAAAATGTTAAGTTTTATTGTATAGGAAAAACAAAACTATATTTTAACATAGCTGAAGAATTTAGCATCCAAGTTGAATCTGAAGCCATCCTGAAAGACCCAGCCACAACCTGACATCATGGGAAGGTGTTCATATTGATAATTGCTTGAGAAAAAAAAACACCTAATGTTATTGAAATAACACTGCTCAAGTAGTTCAAAGTAAAGATGGTAAAATTGTCGGGTGTCATGATTTATTCGGATTTTCTAGCAAATTTCAAGTAAAAAAAAAAAAAAAAAACAGGGAGGTAGTTGGTTTAATTACTTGAACTTTATTCAAACATTGCATTTTAGTTGGTTTGCATGTTAAAAAAAAAAAGAAAAAAAAAGAAAAAAGCTGCTCAGCTATGCATCAGCATGAAAACTTCCTCACCATAACTTCACCAGTTTTGCTTGAACATCGTCCTTCAGCCCAAGTCCAGGATAAAGGGGTTTACAGAACATGGTCTGTTCTCTGTGGAGCAGCATCATCTCTTTAGAGATGCTGTAAAAAGCCAGAGTACCTGACCTGTAATCCAGGTACACACCGATCCAGGAGGTCAGAGGGCCTGACAAAACTTTCTTCTGAGAACGGTGTCGGAAAACATAGGAATCCTTGGAGCACTCCAAGCTCCACGATTTGTCATTGCATCCAAACTCGGAATCAGACGATGATCTTGCGATGTCTTTGTACGCCACGGCTACTGCGCAAAAGGAACCTTCCCAGGTGACCTCCCAGTAGCAGCGCTCTGACAGAGCCTCGCAGCACAGAACCTGCTTCACACTCTCAAACATGTCTGAGCGACTAACATAGTAGGGGGTGTAGCGGGACACACTAACGTCTCGCTGTTGCTCTTTGGAGATGGACAAACACTTGTGGGCTGTTTGGATGTCAAGGGTGAGGACACAGCCATCTGCAAAAATCCAAACATGAACATCAATACTCCTGATTTCTAGTAAGACTTTAAATGAAATGCCTGCCATCCGATGAGGGCTAAACACTTTACTTACAGAGTAAAAACTGCTCTCTGGTTTTTGGCACAGGTGGCAGCACAACATTGACAGCAGACACTGCCAACAGAAAGAAAATCCTCAATCCCACACAGTCCTAAGGAAAACAGTCTAGATATAAATCAAGATTCTTATGCAACAGTGATGTACCTGTGGCAGAAAAGTTGGACCAGGAGTCCTCCAGAATACCATCCACTTTATCTTTCAGGTCATCTAAAAAACGAGATGCAGCTGCCATTGACTCACGAGGGCGAACAACAGCACCGGGTGGCAGGTCTGGAGATTCACAGGAAGTGGAGAGAGCTGGGAAAGTCTGGAGGAAGGACATCAGATGATCAATTCAAAATATACTCAATCAGGACATCAGATGTTACCCAGGAGCAATTTCACAATTTCTGAATTTACTAAAGCCTCTGCAGTCAACAGTGTGAACTGTGGCCGTCATGGAAATGCAAAACTGAACCCTACTAATAATCAATTACTGAGAAATGAATATAAAATCTGATTATAAATGTGTTCCATGCAGATTGCTATAAGATGAAAAGTTCAAACTTGTATGCTACTTTGCATTGGGCAGCCGCATTAAACTCAAGGTACCTGAATGAAATGAATGTGGTCACTGGAGAGAGAGAGCTTCTGAAGGTCACCGTTTCGTTTCCGCAGCTTGGTGATCTCCTCCTGTAGCTGGAGTTGCAGCTTTTCAGCCTCAGCAATCGCCAGTTTCTCCCTCATGTCCATCATCTGCTTTGCCAAAATGCGTCTCATTTGGATGGAGGAAATCAACATGTTGATGGTCTTGTCGACGTTGTCCACTGCAGTCCGGCTACAAACCTGTTGAAACTAAAGTTGTCGATGCTGCTCTTTGTATTAAGGGTTGGAAAGGGACAGCCTAAAAATATGCCCTCATATGCATTCTGCTCCTTCACAACAAGATAAATTGGTGAAAACAAAAAGATCAAATGCATATAGTTGAGTGCAAAATTATTTATACTGCTGGCAAATTTAGAAATAAAGTTTTACCACACTTTTGACAATTTTATAATTCTGAGGAAGACACTTCAGAGTTGACAGAGTAGGACATTAAACTTCTGATCTCAGATTTTGAGCTCCTCACCCAATATTAAGAAAAAAAAAAACCTGTCAAAAAAGTAGAAACAAGTGTTAGTAGTTCATAAGGGTTTGACTGCAGTAGTGCTAATATATTTCTTCCATTATGAAAACAGATTTAACATTTCTGATATGGGCGACATGGCAACCACCAAGAGCGGCATATTTAGTTGATTTTTGTAGTCGTTTTGACTTAGTTTTAATCAAGTGTGTTTTCTTCTTTTTTTAAAGCAGTGGCAATGACACTGTCAAAACTCCCGAACATTATAGCAGCACAAAAAGGGGACCCCAATAAAATCTCACATAAGACCCCAAAAAGTTAGAAACAAACCTGCATTTTCTTATTAAACATTAAATGAGAATGCCACTGCTGGAGATCATATGGGAACAGAAAGAATCTCTTTAAACATAATTTTTTTCCCCATAGAGATCACAAGTTATTGCACCATTTGTCACATTTCAAGTGGAAGCAGTTCTCAAAAAAATAAAAAAAAATAACTGCAAGTCACTACGATTACTACATAAAACTTAAATTGTCTTGATTTTCCTCCCCCACCTTGAAATCCTCCAGAGCTTTGCCCAACTCCCTCAGCTCGTTCTCTCTATTCTGCAGACTCCTCTGGACACCGATTTGATGCATATTCAGCAGAATCTATAAAAAAAAAAAAAAAATAAAAAAAAAAAAATCAACTTTGAGTCAAAAACCTTTGACCTACGTTAAGATTTTTAACTTCTTTGCACCTCCCTGCAGAGTTTCTGTTCCTACCTGCTCTGTGGCTCGTTCTGCTGAGGCTGGAACAGTGAAGTGTCCCCGGTGTTCATCTATTATGCACAGGTAGCAGATACAGCGCTTGTCAGACTGACAGTACACCTCCAGCAGCTTCTTGTGCTTCTTGCACATCTTCTCCTTCAGCGGGACTGTGACGGACACCAGCTGGTGCGTCTCCAGCGCAGGAACTGTGTAGTGAGACGCCAGGTGAAAACTGCAGTACGACGCCAGGCACGTCAGACAGGACATGGAGGCCTTGTGTCTTCTGGACTCGCAGCAGAAATCGCAGGCAACGTCATCTGGGCCAGCACAGGTAAACTCAACAAAGAGAGGGGTTTCCATGGTGCCCATCACCTTCAGCTTCCCCACAACCTGAGTCAGATTGTTGGTTAAGAGAAGGGACAAAAAAAATAAATAAATGCAAATGACTTAAGTAATCAAATGGCAAATGCTTTTACAGTCACTTATATTTTCCAACAGACATAACTAGCATTTTAACTAGCAGCATATACATTTTTTATGCATTTTGCAATTGCAAAGAATTGACACTTCCCCATAGAGTTGTGATATTTCAGGGTTTCTCCCAGAGCATTACAAGCTTGGTAGGCTGCCAGACTTTACTTGCTCCAGTAAACTAAACAGCTTAATTTTGTTGGTTAGACTTATTCCAAGTAGATGGACTTATATACAACTAGTTTCAGAATTTTACTTTAAAAGTAAAAAGTTAATACATCTGAGGTAAATTTATAAAGTCAGCAGGAGATGAAATAATGATGTCCCTCCTTACACGCAGCTTGGTCAATTAAACCGCATTTCAGGTTTTTGCTCACGTGGACACAGAATTACGTCCTCGAGTTCTGGATAAATTTATCCAAATTGAGTCGCTAAACTTAACTTTAGAGACTCAATTTCAAACGGCTTTGTCTCAGAGAAAACAACAGCTTATGTGCAAGTGTGTCACCTCAGCTAGAGTGATGTTTTTCCTCAATACAGGTCGAGGCTGGAAGACCTCTCTGCACTGCGGGCAGCTGTATCGGCCCTCCGCCTCCTCGTCGCGCTGCCAGCAGGTTTCAATGCAGCGCCTGCAGTAGCTGTGTCCGCAGGGGACGGTGACAGGCTCCCTGAACAGGTCCAAACACACCGAACAACAGAACTGGCTCTGGTCCAAATCAACTCCATGCTCCGGTGGGTTCTCTGCCATCTTGAAAGAATATTAGGTGTGCAGCTGACTAAGGAGCGCGCGGGCTTTTCTTAAGTATCCGGAAACGGGAAGCCGCGAGAGCTGTCCTATTGGTGCTTCTCACCTGCTCGGAAATAATGCTTAAGTTTGTGGCAGGGATAACCAATAAGAAAGCATCTTATATAATTGTCTTTCTTTTTTCTGAACTCAACATAATTGTATAATTGGACAAGCGCGGTTATGGAAAACCCCGCCTCTACCGCATATTGTTTTAATGAACCCGCGCATTGATCTATAGAATTTAATCAACATTTTGATGTGTAATTGTGTGTTCTGTAACTTTGTATTTTTTATATGTGTGTGCGAGTGTCTTTTTATGATGTAAATCGCTTTGAACTGTCAGCAACAACTGTCTTGTTGCTGAATTATGCTTTACAAATAAATTAATTGATTTAAACTTGATTGAAAAATCTGAATTGCAGACGCGAACTGTGGGAGGTGAGGTAGTATTTTAAACATAACCCACTGAAGTACTCCACTATATCTAGTGTTCGCACATTAGCTGGCTGGGAAATATGTTTTTTTTTTTGTTTTTTTTTTTACATTAAAGTAGATCAATTTCTGTATGTTTTAAAACTCCTAGTCATAGTGTAATAAATAAATAATTAAATAAATTCACATAATTTCATAATTACAAATTAGGGAGAGTAACATTTTTTTTCTTCGATAATAAAGTTACAACAGACAACATATCAAACAAGCAATAATATTACCTAGCTGCATGCATAGACACAGTTTTCTAATGAAGCACTCACTCTGAATAAGGCTTCAACATTTTGTAAAAGTGCACTTACTTCTGCCACGATTATATATTTAGACTCTAGGAGGCGCTGTTTATTCTGTAAACTTTGGCTTTCCCCTGTAAATCGTCGTATAAACTTGATGGATTTTAAACACTATTGAGATACTGGAGGCTCAAATAAAACATGATTTATTTTTAAGCTGTATTATTTACAGTATATAGCCTTTATATTTACATTTTCTGAAAAAAAAATAAATAAATAAATATATAT
>NW_006800069.1:80669-90356 GCF_000485575.1 Poecilia formosa
AACTGAAAATATGTCTTATATTCTAGGTTCTTCAAAGTAGCCACCTTTTGCTATGATTACTGCTTCGCACACTCTTGGCATTCTCTTGATGAGCTTCAGTCACCTGAAATGGTCTTCCAACAGTCTTGAAGGAGGTCCCAGAGATGATTAGCACTTGTTGGTCCTTTTTCTCGATTGGGTTCAGGTCCGGTGACTGTGGAGGCCAGGTCATCTGGCGTAGCACCCCATCACTCTCCTTGGTCAAATAGCCCTTACACAGCCTGGAGGTGTGTTTGGGGTCATTGTCCTGATGAAAAATAAGTGATGGTCCAACTAAACGCAAACCGGATGGAATAGCATGCTGCTGCAAGATGCTGTGGTAGCCATGCTGATCCAGTATCCCTTCAATTTTGAATAAATCCTCAACAGTGTCACCAGCAAAGCCCCCCCACACCATCACACCTTCTCCTCCATGCTTCACGGTGGGAACCAGGCATGTAGAGTCCATCCGTTCACCTTTTCTGTGCTGCACAAAGACACGGTGGTTGGAACCAAAGATCTCAAATTTGGACTCATCAGACCAAAGCATAGATTTCCACTGGTCTTATCTCCATTCCTTGTGTTCTTTAGCCCAAACAAGTCTCTTCTGCTTGTTGCCTGTCCTTAGCAGGGGTTTCCTAGCAGCTATTCTACCATGAAGGCCTGATTCACACAGTCTCCTCTTAACAGTTCTTGCAGAGATGTGTCTGCTGCTAGAACTCTGTGTGGCATTGACCTGGTTTCTAATCTGAGTTGCTGTTAACCTGCGATTTCTGAGGCTGGTGACTTGGATGAACTTATCCTCCGCAGCAGAGGTGACTCTTGGTCTTCCTTTCCTGGGGCGGTCCTCATGTGAGCCAGTTTCTTTGTAGCGCTTGATGGTTTTTGCGACTGCACTTGGGGACACTTTCAAAATTTTCCCAATTTTTCAGACTGACTGACCTTCATTTCTTAAAGTAATGATGGCCACTCGTTTTTCTTTACTTAGCTGCTTTTGTTTTGCCATAATACACATTCTGACACTCTATTCAGTAGGACTATCAGCTGTGTGTCCACATGACTTCTGCACAACACAACTGGTGGTCCCAGCCCCATTTATAAGGCAATAAATCCCACTTATTAACCCGACAGGGCACAGCTGAGAAGTGAAAACCATTTCAGGTGACGACCTCTTGAAACTCATCAAGAGAATGCAGAGTGTGTGCAAAGCAGTAATCACAGCAACAGGTTGTTACTTTGGAGAAACTAGAATATAAGGCGTATTTTCAGTTGTTTCACACATTTTTGTTAAGTATATAATTCCACATGTGTTAATTCATAGTTTTGATGCCTTCAGTGTGAATCTACAATGTCAATAGTCATGAAAATAAAGGAAACTCATTAAATGAGTAGGTGTGTCCAAACTTTTGGTCTGTACTGTATATGGCCACGAAAAAGCTAAAAAGAAAAAAGTTTTATTATTATTATTATTATTATTATTATTATACATTTTCAAATACAAAATAGACATTTCTTGTGAGTTCCCTAATGTTTCCGTCTGGGATGTTGACATTCCGATGTTATTTCTGTCTTATGATTAAAAATTTGGTTTTCAGTTCTTATGGTGTAAAAAGGCTGTACTAAGACAGATTCAAAATTAAACTTCAGTTTAAGGTTCATATTTTATTGTGGAAGATAAAAAAAGTGAAAAACAACATGAAGAAAACGTTATTATCTCATGTCAAATATAAAGGGAAATAATTTTGTAAAAATTGTTAAGCACAATTTTAAGGTTTGTGTCAAACAAATAAACAAACACTTTCGTAAATCAGTGCAAAACGGAGAAATTCTACAGATGAGAAATAATATCACAGCGTTTCAATAATTTCAAAAGAGAAGCTGCAAAATGTTTCAAATCTGTACATATCAAACAGACAAAATTAATCTGTTTCTGCCTTTCTTTTACTCTCAGAGTCTTTCTCCTCTTTCTCACTTTTTACACTTGAGTCCGGCGTGGGGCCCTGAAAAATTAGCATATTTCTCCTGTTTTGTGAATTGCTTGACAAATGCGTAATTTTTGAAGTCAATCTCATTGGAAAAATAAAAACAAAAGCTTGAAGCACTCACTAAAAAAGTGGAGGTAGAGAATCGACACAAAGTTTCATTTTTACAAAGAAATAAAATAAAAAGCCTTTAAGTCTTCAAGAAAAGTAAAACCTTTCAAATGTGTAAAATATCCTCCCTCACCGTGGTTTATTCTCCATCCTACCGTCCGATAAAACGTACAGCAATTTCAAACGCAGAACCGCGTTCCTTAACAGCTTAAGCGCCCATGCCGCAAGACTGTCAAACTCCTACTGGTCCTTTTATTATTGTGGTATATACTTACACTGTCTTCTCTTTTAAACTTTTTTTTTTATCTGTTGGGAGCCTTGCAACAAAATTTTGCTCAATATGTATGCTGTGAATATGCAGCAGAATGACAGTCTGTCTAAAACAAGTAGTACTATGAACTACCTGACAAAATAAAGTGCCTTTACAAAAGCAGGAATTTAAAAAGATAAGTGAAGCAATAGAAGAACTAGTACCTAAATCTTGCTAGTGCAGTTTAAAAATAGATTTTTTTTTACATAAAAACATGTAAAGTATTTTTGACAAAAAATGATCAGCAGCATTAACCAGATGTTTGAATAGTGTTGGTTCTAAAAAATATCCCCTATCCTCTTATTGGCACTGGTTCCACAAGATGCTATGAAGCTCGTATGAAACAATCCATTGACATTCCAGTGTGTATCTGTTAGCAAAATGCACCTGTTAGCTGCATATTGATGCTGTGACTTCTAAGGTTAAAAAGACACTCAAAATGCTGGAGCTGATAACACAAAATATTGTACATTTATGGTAATTGCAAAGAAAAAAAAAAAAAAACCTTAAATTTCCTAATCAATGCCAATGCAATCGTTATGAGATTGATATGCTTCCACAATATTAATTTTGTGAAAGCATCCTGAAAGTATGTCTTTTCTTCATAACAGCCTCATAACTCTTCTCAATTGCCTCCATCGGCGTTTTCACTTCGTTACATGCTTCACTTCCAATAGCACCACCTTGAATTCCCCCTAAAGCAGCTGCAGCTAGCACAGCAACACCTGCCGCTACACCGCCAGCCACGACTGCCACCTCATTTCCAACTGCTGCAGGTGCCATCGTTTTTAGGTTTTTCACGTGTTTCATCACCTGGGCTGTATTCACAACTTTCATTACAACTTCCAATAGCGCTGCCACTCCGAAAAATGCCCCCAACAAAGCACCGGTGGCAGTACCCACTAACTGGATCAGAAATTCATTAGACACAAACGTTTTAGCCCGCTTCCTGATCTCCTGTGGGGGTAAATACTCTGCCACCTCTCTAATCTGCTTTTCTTCCTTCTGGATCCTTTCTTCTACGTGCTGCAGAACCGCATTGGTGTAGTAGGATCCGTTTTTTTCCACCATCATCTTGTCTACTGTCTGAAGGAACGCCTCCAACTGGACCTGGTTGTTCCTGTAATCATCTTGCCCTTCTCCGTTCCAGTGTTTATTATCAAAGACATGGCACCGACCTCCGCACTTCTTCACCAGATTACTCAGATTCTTATTCTTATTGACAAACTCTTCGATTTTCATCCCTTCTTGGAGCTGCTCGCCGTGAGTGAACACGATTATAGCGTATTTCAGAGCATCCTCTGAGAAATGATCGCATATTTTTGTGATAACCTGTTGCTCATGCTTTGTGAATCTGTCAACTCTAAGTAAAATGAGGAAGACGTGCGGTCCAGGTGCGCACTCCGTGAGGCAACGCATTATCTCCGGCTTCAGCTCCTCTTCCGACCTGTCGGTGTCGAAGAAACCAGGTGTGTCGATCAAAGTGAGGCGTCTGCCATTAACTGTTCTGGTCTCTGATTGACATCTTCTTGTTCCAGCATTAGGTGAATGGCATGAAGTAAAAACTTCCTCCCCCAGGATGGTGTTAGCTAGGTGGCTTTTCCCAATTCCAGTTTTCCCCAGCAGAACGATCCTTGTTGGACTGGAGACTGGAGAAAACATTGAGATTGAGGATATGAATACAGAATATATTTTTGAACCTATCAGTACTGTCATTTATTTTCTTGCTTTCTAATATTTATTTGATCATCCAGACTGAAAACAAATTTAATTTAAATCTTACAGTTCTCTACCCACCCTGATCATTTTCAGTAGATCTGTTGTACTGCATACCTTCTTGTACACACTTGAAGATCTGTAGGGACAAGACATTCAAATTTAGTACAAGTCGCAACATATAGCATCCACCTCTCCAATACAGACATACACTTTATTGCCGAAATTATAGTCATTTTCACTTACACACACCTAAACCAAATGACATGCAACTTTTATTTCAAAGGTTGCAAAATAATTTGCCCCACCTTTATTCAGCAACAACCATCTCAGTTCTTTCAGAAAAACTACAATGGTTAGACGTGTCTACAGAAATGTTTGACCGTTTTTACACCAAATCAATTGTGAGATCAGACAAGAAGGCGAGCATTGTCTTAGATATGATTGGCAAAAAAAATAATATATATATAATAAATAAAACATAACTATGCATTAGCTAATATTTTATTTTTTTAACAGTTAACCCTTCTGTTGTGAATTACTTAAGAAAAAAACATGTTTATTGTACTTGACCTCCCAACCCTCTTGATCTGGTAGAACAAGGAGAACTTGAACTGGTGCGCTGGTGGTTCTCTCCTGCTCAAATTTAGAGATCTCCTCCAGTAAAACCCTGGCTACTACAGTGATTGGGAAACCCAGAGCAATGCCAGCCCCAAGTGCAGGTATTGCTACAGATCCAAACCCTTTGCTTTCACAGGAAGTCAGAATTTGGTTGATGCCCAGTCGGAGAACCTGCAAAAATTAGTATTAGAAACAAGCTGAACATTATTTTGAACTCATCCGGACAGACTAATTGTAGTATATATGCTCAGTTATCTCACCTGAACCGCAGTTCCATTGTCTTCTGCATCCCACCGAACAAGGCTGAGGAAGAACACGGCACCAAAAGGAACTCCAGTCAGATTTTCCTCTAGAATGAAGTCACCAGGCCCCATTTCACCTTCTGACTTCCCTATAATCGTTTTAGTCACACGACGACCAATTGCTTTACTGAGAATGTTTCCAACACGAGTAGACAGAGGATCGTTGAAGACCATTGGAGACACCACTGCATCTGTCTAAAAACAGTTCCAAACCAAAGGTTACAAATTGGCATGTGCTAAAATAGCTTACTGCCAACAGTGCTGTACAACTCCAATAATCAATCCTCTTAAGAGACAAGAAACTTTTCAACATTAATTCTCACCTGCTGGTTTTCAATGGTCCCCTGAACAATCTCAACCTGGACGAGACCTTTGGGAGCTCCAGCTGTGGCTCCTCTGGCTACATTTTGTCCAGCAGAATCAAACTCCCTTCCAAATGGATCTTCGCTTCCTGTACGGTAGGCAGCACTTTGCCCCAGAAGCTGCCTGTCACATGCTTTTTGCATGGCCCTCACCACCTTTCCAGAGCTCTCACCGAAATGTCGCTCCTCCTCTACGTCCAACAACTCTGCGTTTACCAGAGTACCTCCCACACCCGAGGTCCTCAATCTGCTGTCTTCTCCTCTGTAGTATTGAGCTTCAACCTCATCTGGATTTTTATCAAAGTGGACCAGAGTACCATCACACTGTTGGTCTTCCTCTCCTTTCCAGTCTCTAGCTTCACCCACTGCATCAGTTAGGTCAGGAATGGACTGCTGGCTCTGTTGAAAGCATAACAATAGCAGAATTTACAAAGTAAACATATATAGGAAGGTCCCATGTAAAAATCGTAGCAGATATATAACTAGATTTTCTAGTCATATTTAAAACTGGAATAATATTTTAGCATCCTAAAAGTATTTTCTTTGAACATTAACAGCTTTCTTTGTCATTCTTCTTCCCATTTTACTTTTCTATCACCAAACAACTTTTACGCCATCAGTCAATAGGTTGGTAATTATTAGTTTATGGGAGTTTCACGGTAAATGTTAAAGATTACTTTCTCAGGTCATCTTTTCAGGCTAAGCTGTAGGCAAGCCAGGCTTATTTCTTTAGTACTATGGATGGATGGATGGATGGATGGATGGATGGATGGACATGGTTTTAAAGAAATAAGCTGGCCTTCAGCTTGGCCATTTATCATGCTCAAAGTTCAAGTGTGTTAACTATTTAGGTGTCTCTTTGCTAAAGCAAAATACTACTTATTTAATGCTTATCAAACATCAGTCTAATCAACTGTACTTTTCAAAATTGACATGCTGTTTATTTTTTTAACACCTCCTGAAAGAAAAAGATGAAGAATTGAGATGTGGATCAGACATTTAGCAGATTATAAAACATCCCTGCAGGCCCCCTTTCATGTTTGTTTTGTCGAATTGGAAACCCAGAAGGAAATGTTGTGCTGACCTCTGCTGCCGCTGCAGCGGTGGTGTCATGTGAGGAGCTGGGAGGTGACAGGTTGCCCCTGACACTGAACACCAGAAAGCTGTCAGTGAGCTCAACGACGTGCTTAGATTTCTTCAACACTTCCTGTTGATCTACAGCACAATGCATCATAAATTCATGCATGTATACAAAATTATATTCATGTCTGTGTGTGCACGTGTGCAATGAAATTATATTATTGTGGATCCTGGACGAGCTCAGACTTCTGCGTAAATAATCACTGAAGTTCTGTATGGAAATAATCATCCAATGTAAATAGGGAAGCAGTGCTGAGTTCCAGGTAAAACTCCAGAGACCGAGATTGCTTCATGGTTGACATATAATTTAGTTTCAGACCTGCTCGGAGTCACATGAGGACCAATTACTTGATCCTTATGTGACCAAGTAATTGGTCACATAAGCATCAGACTCCACCTCCAGCAACAACTAATCTTTATCTATGCAAACAAGAAGATTATATGGCAGTTTTTACAATCTATTACCTTTACCCAGAGCTCCACTTACAAAAAATCTTGAACTATCCCTTTAAAACTAATGACTGAAAAGCAAAACCAAGATTACCTCTATGCTTGAGTTATATTGGCTTAATAATTCCCAAGCTATATAACAGTACACTGCCTGACAACTCGCTCTTTGGTTTTGTCTTCTTTTAGTTACATAACAGAATTTTGTTGTGTGTAGAAACTGAAATAATCATAAGGTTGTACAATAATTTAAACTGCTAAGCATTTTAGAACATTAGAATATACCTTTATTTCTAATAATCGACTGTACCACTTTAGCGTGACACCTGCATAAACAAAATTTTGGTTGCTATTCCTAAATTTCTACCTTTTAGTTAGCACCTGTGTGGACGTGCAATGAACATTTTTCTGAGTAATATGCTCAATATTATATTTTAATATTTGCTCCAGCTTGATCATTTACATTCCTACTTGTATTTCAGTATCATTCTGAATCAATCAAGTTATGCAGTAGTTTTCGTTATGTAAGAAAACAGATTTTACTCAGCTTTATAACAGTGTAACTGTTTGTTTTAGATTATCTTTTACAGTCCATTGCTCTTTGCCACTCTGTCAGTTTTCAGCTGCTCTTTATGGCGTTTGGCAGCCTGAGTTAAGTCACTTTTCAGATAAATTTCCCGTTTCCATTCGTCAAAGTCGAAGAATATGCAGACTATATGCTACTACAATATTAATAACAACATTAATAATAACAAACACAACAATAAAAATAATAAGTTTCAGCATTTTCTTTTTTCACATAGTCGTGTACGTTTTGAAGGACATGTTGCAGGTCTCCCATGCTTCTTAAAGCAAAGTCACAACACAAACAAACAGCAAAAGAAAGTCTTATGTTTCTGTACCTTTCTGATATTTGAACGCTATGCTGTAGACATTATCAGCCTCTCTCGTTCATGGACCGCAGTCTCCTCCGCCGGACCGTCTGTGAACACGGAAAAACCTCTCTGTTTTCTTTTTGTTCTTCTCCGAAAGAAGCCTGTGACACTCGAAAAAAACGGGGTACTGGTAATTGTCTGCCATAGTTATGGTTTCAGGTTCGAATCCCTGACAGTATGTACTTCCTTATGAGACGACGAGACGTCTCAAATGTACTCCAGAGCTGCGCCCCCTAGTGGCAACAATGAAGACAACTGAGGTAGAGAGACGTCACAGCTGTCATATCAGTAAATCTTTTTTTCTTTTTCTAAATAACCTTTAATCTGAATGTCGCAGGAGGAAACCAAACCCTGAAATATTTCTAATAAAACACTTTCAAAATATCTTGCTCAACTAAGAGTTTAATAAACTAATAAAGTTTATTTTTTATAGCACACTTCAGTAACAAGGCAGCTCAAAGTGCTTTATAACACCACACAGTAAACATATTTTGCCAAGTGCTGTCATTACAAATCAAAATGTTGGTCAGTGTTTCTTTTATGATGGTTAAAACTCACCAATAAACAGCTGGGCTTTTAGTCTAAATTTAAAGGAAATCAGTGTTTTGCCTGTTTTGCAGTTTTCAGGAAGTTTGTTCCATATTCATGGTGCATAGAAGCTGAATGCTGCTTCTCCATACTTGGTTCTGGTTCTGGGACGCAGAGCAGAACCAGAACCAGAAGACCTGAGAGATCTGGAAGGTTGATACAACAGCAGATCTTTAAAGTATTGTGGTTCTAAGCCATTTAGTGATTTATAAGCTAAACAGTATTTTAAAGTCTATTCTCTGAGCTACAGGGAGTCAGTGTAGGAACTTTAAAACTAGTGTGATCTACTCTGTCTTCCTGGTGTTAGTGAGAACACGAGCAGCAGCATCTGGATCAGCTGCAGCTGTTTAATTTGTTGGACAGACCTGTGAAGACGCTGTTGCAGTAATCAATGTGACTAAAGATAAACACATGGATGAGTTTCTCTAGATCGCGCTGAGACATAAGTCCTCTAATGTTCTGTAGGTGACAGAAGGCCAACCCTGTGACTGTCTTAATGTGACTCTGAAGGTTCAGGTCAGATCATAAGATCAATAAAAACAGGTACTTCAAAGAGAAATGTCAGGCTTCTGAAAGCTATATTAATTTCTATACACTCTAGTTGGTCAGGACTCCTTTCACATAAATTATTGCAGTCATGTGGCGTGCCATGGCAACGAAATGAAAACCCAAGTTGTTTTGATGGGTTTGCCGACTCAAATTCCTTTTGACAATCATGTCAGGCCGGTTTGCTGCCCTTTAGAGCACAGTAACACCATGGTCATTGAGTCAGCATTTCACATCTTTTGGCAGTGACCTGCTGGAAAATGAAACCAGAATCTCCATAAACCCTTCCAGCAGAAGGAAGCATGAAGTGCATACGCGTGCCGTGGGAGATGAGGCGTAGCTGTATTGTATACATACAAAGCCCACTGAAGTACTCCATCATGTCTAGTGTTTGCACATTGCTTTAGCTGGCTGGGGAATATTATTTTACAATAAAGTGGATACATTTTTGTATATTTTAAAAATTCTGAATATGTCATAGTGTTACAAATATATAAATTCACATCACTTCATAATCACAAATTAGGGATAACATAATTTTTTTTCTTTGATAAAGTTATTTGCATGTAAATGTTTTATATATTATATAAAACACACACACACACACAC
>NW_006800069.1:90819-119354 GCF_000485575.1 Poecilia formosa
GAAATACAGATGAGGCGAAATACAGATGAGGCTAAATGTTGGACTTATCAGCTATTCTCAGGATTGTGATGCTACTGTTCTACTCCACAGTTCCCGTATTTATTGTCAACAACGTTACAGTCACATGAGCTGTAGCTCGCGAGGCAAATTCTGTTTTATTAACTTTCCAAGCTGTGGCCCATCTGATAAGGTAAATAAGCGGAACAACTCTGAAGAGAAACTTTGTGACACTGTCGTCCTACAAAGACTGTCACCTTGCTTTGTAAACAAAACAACAACAAGGAATTTCCAGTCCTTCTTTTCCCTGAATATTAATTCTGAACATTATATTGTATTTTGGGCTGCACAGTGTTTGCAGTGTTGCTATGCAGCAAGAACGTGTTTGGTTTGAATCTTGGTCTAGGGATTCCGACTTCCTCCAACAGTTCAAAAACATGATTGTTAGATTAATTAGTTTCTTTAACTTCCCTTCTGATTCAATTGCATGCATTGCTGTCTGTTCTTTGTCTCTCCATTGCTTCGATGCTGGCAACCTGTCCATGATGTATCTCTGGAGACAAGTGTTTTGTGACCAAAACTGGATATGACAAATTTTATTTGATTTAAATTTTATTTCATATTTGATATAGTAAATACAACTTCTCTAACTCAGAGAAATAATAAAACAAGCAAAGGTTGTAACATTCTGTAAAAGTGCACCTACTTCTGCAACCATTATCTATAGACTCTAGGAGGCGCTGTTTATATTAGATTATTGTTTGAAACATTTTCCCCTTTGATTAGTCTGGTTTTTCAAAATCCACACAGAACAAATTATTTTCTCTAGCATGCCTTTATATCTGCAGGCCATTAACACTAAACAACAAAGTAGCTCAGACGCCTTGTTCTTTCTCTCTTTGCACCCAGGCTTTTCATGCGCTTTAGCTCCCCCTGGTGGCTAAGTATGTCTACAACAGTTTATCAGTGGACCTCGTTAGATAAACAGAATCAAATAAAGTTAATATCATTGCAACATATACTTTCCCATGCATGATTTTCACAGATTATTATTTTTATTATTACTATTATGAATCAACTTTGCAGCATATATGATTCTGTTGAGAGATAAAATCAGAAAGTTTTATACTTGTATCACATTTAACATGTTCAAACACATAAAATTAATCTGTTTCTGCCTTTCCTTTACTCTCTGAGTCTTTCTCCTTTTTTTCTCTTTTTACACTTGAGTCCGTCTCGGGGCTCTGATGCCAAACAGCTTTCATGGCTTCACTAAATGCCTCCTGTACAGTTTCTGCTTCTGCACCTGCATTGTATCCTTTCCTGACTCCCCTCATGGCTTCACTTAAAGCAGCCTCAGAAAGCAATGTCGGGCTTTGGACAGATGCTTGTGGTGGAACATCTGAATGTTCCGACCCACTAAGTAAGAGTTTAATGTGCTTGGTCACACCAAGGAATGCTCCCAACAATGCCCCTGTAGCACTACCCACTAGCTGACACATTAACGAATTAAACACGCTTCTTTTAGCTTTGTTTCTAGTTTCCTCTGATGATTGGTTAGTTGATGAGGGCTTCATTTTTGCCTCCTCTACCTCTATTTGGTTTATCACTGCTTGCAGCATCTCATTGGTGTAAAACTTGCCATCATTTGCTTCACTAATCTTATCAATTGTACTCAGTATTTCTGCCACTTGGAGCTTATTGTTCCTATACTGATCTTCTGTGTTACGGTTCCAGTATTTATTGTCTACAACATGGCACCTGCCTCCACAGTTTTTCACCAGGTCTTTCAGTTCTTCGTTGTGTTGGACAAAGTCCTCGATCCTCCTTCTCTCTGGGAGCTGGTCTCCATGGGTAAAGACAATGGCAGCAAATTTCAGAGCCTCTTCAGAGAAGTGTCTGCATATTTCTCTGATGACGTCTTTCTCCTGCTTTGTGAATTTCTCCACTTTAAGAACGATGAGGAAAGCGTGAGGTCCGGGAGCGCACTCTGTGATGCAGCTCAGGATCTCCTTCTTAAGCTTGACTTCAGAGACACGGGTGTCAAAAAGACCGGGACTGTCAATCAGAGTGAGGTTCCTGCCATTAACAGGTCTGGTTTCCCCTCGAGACAGACTTAGTTCGGAAATGGGAAAGTGGCTGATCTTGAAGACTTCCTCTCCAAATATGGTGTTAGCCAAGCTGCTTTTGCCACATCCAGTTTTCCCCAGAAGGACAATTCTCTTTGAGTCCGGCACTGGAAGAAAAGATAAGTACAAGAAAAGCATATTTGAATTGAAGCTTTTCAATTAACCCACTACTCAGTAAACGTCTGAGTTTAAGAAATACAAAATGTCAGTCGATGAATCTAGTGGCTTCGGACTGAGAAACAGATGGTTGCAGGTTTTTTAAACTTGAAAAAGTGGATATTTTATTCTTTTATTTGTTTTTCTTGGGATATGGGGAGATGTTACTCAAGGATGGGCGTAGTCCAAACACTGTGATCTGATAAATCCTCAGCAAACACTTTCACACATTTTCACACTTGGATATAATGTTAAATTCTTTCTCATAAAAACACATTCAGAACATAAAAAGAAAATCTCCACTTACTGGTAAACAAGAAACCAGTCAACTTTGAAGGGATTACAACACCAGGAAATGAAAATAAATAAATACAAACAGAAGTGAAATCATGCTCTCATAAAAACACACTTCAAACAGGAATCATATACAAAGATAAGATAAAGATTTTTTTTTTAAAATTAATTTAAAAGCATTTAAAGCCTAAAAATAAGTCGGTGAAAATCTTACAAACCAGTACATTACAATGTAGCACCATATTCAGCTGATTGCAGGCAAATGCCTTCACTGTGCCTCCAACAGTTTTAAATCTGTCAGTCAAGACCATGAAAGTTAACATTTAACCCAACCAAGCTGATCAATGTTTAATCAATCAAATGCAAAATATGATGTTCGGAGCAGGAACAGATAGAAAGAAAGCAAAACTGACCTTCCATGCTGACAGAAAAGAGATCACAGCAAAGCCACCTGAAGACTGATCAGCTGCTCTTCTATGTAAGGAAAGTGTTGTCTGGGAACTACGATCACTGCTGTTGTTTTTCTACAGCAGCGTGTGATTGTTGTATATTCTGGTTTGCCTAGTTGGTTGAGGCAATGGAACAATGGAACATTGTTGGTGCAACAATGGAAAGTCTATAAAACACACCATGATTTATTGTTAGAGTACAGACTAGACATACACCTTGAATTTATCCACATAGGTCAATTCTTTTATGCGACAGATTTGCGAAAGTTACGGTTGTCAAACAGACATGATTTTTCCATGCATTGAAAATTATTCATTGTAATCTTACGTGGCCACATTTGTTCCAAGCAATAGATGTGTAAAGCTATGGGGATAAAGACATATAGTCTGCCGACGTCACGGTACAGTGGCTTGCAAAAGTATTCATACCTTTTGAACTTTTGCATATTTTATCCACATTACAACCACTAACATGAATCTATTTCATTGGAATTTTATGTGAAAGACCGACACAAAGTGGTGTACAATTGTGAAGTCGAAAGAAAATGAAACAATGATTCAAAATATTTTTTTTTTTTTTTACAAATCTAAAACTGAAAAGTGTGCTGTGCAAAAGAGTTCAGCCCCATTTTTTCCACGTGTGAGGATGTGGGTTTTCTGTGCATTTTTGATTAATAATTAATGTTCGTGTTTTGCTCTTGATTGTTTCCATTTGTCCCTTGTTATCCCCTGTGTATTTAGTCTTACCTGTCTCCTCCATTCTTCACCAGATGCTTGTCACACTCAGTCATTGCTATGTCACTGTTTGCCAGCCATGTTCGCGTCTCGTCACTCATCTGTGGTTCCTGGCTAAAATTAAAATGAAACACACTTAGGTTTTTGGTTGTAATGTGACAAAATATGGAAATGTTAAAGGATCTAAATACTTTTGCAAGTCGCTGTATGCTATTATCAGCTTTGGTCATTTATAGATATTTTATTAGCATCATAAAAAGTCAATTTGTAATGTGTAATTTTAAGATGTAGGACTTCAGAACAAAGAATAACTGATTTTGAAGTGAAAAATCATTATTTTTTTTCCTCTATCTTTGAATAAAGTTGTACAATTGTGTAATGTTATTTTGTTTAATTATAAAATAATGTATAATTTTTTATTTTTTTGCTTAATTATAAAGTACCAGTGGAACCTGCATGGCCATAAGAGGAGGATAACAATGACATCTTTCACAGCTTTTCAGGGTGGTGCCGGTTTTAAATTAGTTCATTCTACTCCTTTCAACGAAGCAGTTAATGAAAAGCTTAAAAACAAAAAGCAAAAGAAACATGTTAATAATGTTCAAGAATGTCTTATGTGAGAATAGGAGGACAATGATGGCATCTTTTGATAGCTTTATAGGGTTGCATCTTGATGTGACAGGAAACGAACTGAAAGGACATTTTTGTGTGAGGTGTAACCCAATACCAGCCAGCAGAGACCTCAGAACAAAAGTGTTTACAGTCTTTTTATGTCACCAAAAGGCTGGCATGTTTTCAGCGCTACTGATAGATGAGACGGCAAAGCTACGGTGTGTACCTTTCATGAAAATATATTTTATATATACTGTCGGCAACAAAACATGCCGACAGTGCACCCTTCCCAGACAGCACTCCCCCCCCATCTCCAACACACCACACCAGGCCGACTGTCATATTGAAGCCACCTCTCCGGATCACCACCACACACTTCCACCCACTAGAATCTGGCAACCACCCCACCCAAAGGGTCGGCCACCATAACCAAAAATCTGACCGATCCCAGAAGAACTGATTTGCCAGCCCTGTCCCCGACCGTCCCCCGAGGCCCCAAAGGTCATCCACAGCCCAGGCTCCAACCACAGGGCAGATACTTTCTTCTGGCCCCCCCATCCTCAAATGGCAATCAGTAAGGAAAAAGTCTGACTTAAGTTTTTTCTTATGTAAATTGTTTTATGTCTTTGTAGAAAAGTTAATGCACTAAAACCATACTTTACAAAAGCTGCATTCCCATTCATCATAGAATTGCTCAAATTGATATTAGGAAAATAAATTGGCTAAATAGAAACATGCTAATTCTGTAACAACTCATGTTTTTTTGTGCTAAGATGAGGTGTTTTTTCAGCAGAATAGAAACAAATGTATTTTGCAAGACTGCAATAGAAAAACGTCTTTTGCATCACAGGAGTCACAGCCGGATGTCACATTGAAGGAGACGACAGGAAATGGTAAGAGGATGATGGTTAGTTTTGGGTTTTTTTGGACATAGTGCAGTTGGCTCCACCAGAGCTCCCACAGCATCGCACAGCTCATAAAAAGTTGTGTGTCATTCCAACATGTTGAATTCATACCTCTTCTGCAAAACTGCTGACTACCATTTCCCCAAAATGGCACGTAAGAACCCGCTCTCCAAGTGTAAAGGGCTTGTTGCTCCAGTGCATGAATAAGATGCCGACTTCTGATGGCTGAATTATGAACACATCTCATGTAACTGTTTATATCCATCACTGCCATTACTGTTGAATAACCTTATTCATGTGTGATTTTAATTGAATTTCTTATTTAATGTAAAACACCTTTGCGGTTTTTCTCGTTTTTTTATTGTTTGGTTTTTTGACAGTAGAATATAGACCAAGTGTTGGACACATTTATAGTGGAAACTCAGCTACATATTGCTACAAAGTGGTACTAGGACTTTCTGCTGTGGTCCTCTGAAGAAAAGATGGGTAAAGATGAACAAATAGTGACTAATGATCTTCAACAGCCAAAATAATATATTGGTCAGGCACCATAATCTTCTGTTAGAAACAACATAAATGAGGTGTGCATTTAAAAAAAAAAAAAAGTTGAAGACCTCTGGAACGAGCTGAATCAGACAACTGTAAACAGCGACAATTGTTCTACTTTGGAAAGAACTTCAAACCCAACCAAGTTGGGTTTCTAGCTCAAAAAATCTTTTGGATTTTCTTATTGAACTGTGCAAGTGAAAATGTTCAAGTTTAAAATTGTTACTCTCATGATTCTTGGGTGTTTGAGTATTTAGACGTGTGTTTTTATAGTTTTTACTTGTTTGCCATGTTCCCTGTGGAACATCTTTCCCCCCTATTTCCTCAGTTCTATGTCAGCTGGTCAGTTATTCTGATACTGACCCGACATTTTATGCTCATTAAAAGCTTTTTTTTATTGTTATGTTTTATATTTGACTGATGAAAAACTAAACTCTTACACCAAGTAACACCAGCTTGGCTTTTAGGCTACGCTTGCGAAAGTGAGCGTGAAGTGAGATGCAGAAGTATTTATGCAAGAGACATGTGGCCAACAAGTTGTTTTATTTTGCTATAACAACAAAAAACAAGAAAAAAAAAAGATGTGCCTAAACAAAAAAACACAGATAGTTTATCGTACAGAAAAGTACCATAAATGTCAGTGTTTAAAAATGTTAAAATATATCTGGGAATATGATTGCTTTACCTTAAAATCAGTATACAGTGAAAGCATTTCCAAAGAAGATTAGACTGTACAACACTCCAAACTGTAAAATTATTCAATTTGCTGAATTTACGTACAAATTGAACCCAAAACACCAGTTTCATGAATACATAGCACAAAAACGACAATGTTGAGGAAGAATCCTAGTTTTAACATTCAAGTCTCCTTTACTGTTTATTCAAATGGATTAAATGGATCATATGTTCTTTCAAACAAATCCTTAAGCCATTCCAGTATACCTTCCACTCCGTCTGCTGATTCCAGCTCAACTTCCTGGCCTATGGGGATGGCTGGGGATGGTACGCTTACAGCTGTAATTTCTTTCCCCACTTCCTCTAAAGTTTCAACCATCAATTCTTCAGCACCGTGACTTGGTATCGTGGTGCTGGATAGTGTTATCTCTGGTAATGTCTGCTCTAACCTAGATTTGATGAACCAAGCGGAGATGGCTACAATTATTCCTGAGATTGCCACACCAATGATGACTTTGATGGGTATTTGTGTTCCTCTCTCCAAAGACTTCTTTTGGATTTTGACTATTGCCCATTGTCTGATCTCATCCTCTGACAGGTTTTCTGATGACATCTTGATCAGTTTTGCCTCTTCTTGTATTTTTCTCTCCGCCTCATTCAGCTCTGCATTGGTGTAGAACCCTCCTCTGTTCTCCATCAACATCTTGTCTATGGTGTTGAGCAGCTCTGCCACCTGGAACTTGTTGCTTCTGTAATCGTCTTCCTGGTTGTTCTTCCAGTATCTGTTATCAAAGACATGGCAGCGACCGCCACACTTCTCCACCAGTTCCCTCAGACCGTCACTCTGGTCCACATACTCTTCCATTTTCATCCCTTCAGGCAGCTGGTCACCGTGGGTGAAGACCACCGCTGCATACTTCAGGGCTTCATCTGTGAATTTCTCTAATATTTTGGTGACTACAGCCTTCTCCTGCTCTGTGTATCTCTCCACCTTGAGAAGAATCAGAAAGACATGAGGCCCCGGAGCGCACTCTATGATACACGTCTCCCACGCAGACTTGACCTCCTTCTGAGACATCCTGCCTGAGTCGAACAAACCAGGCGTATCAATCAAAGTGAGGCTTTTGCCATTGACACTTTTGGTTTTAGCTTGGGAAGCAAAAGAGGTTGTGTCGTTAATTTTTTTTACTTGAAAAATTGCTTCTCCAAAAATGGTGTTAGCCAGGCTGCTCTTGCCGTTTCCACTCTTCCCCAGCAGGACAATCCTGAATGTGTCTGACCCTGGAGGAAAACAAAAAATGATCATTTTACAGACTGCTTGGTGTTTATACTGTAAGACCCTTGCAACCAAAATTGAGCCTCAGTCACAAGAACAAATGAATCAATTACATTCTAAAACAACTAAAAAATGTTAGTTTAAATATTGCACATTCAATCACTGTATATCTATATATATTTAATTGTAATCATAGTCTCAGAAGAGTTTTTGAAAGTTGGATTAGTATTCAACTGAATAGGAGAACTGTCTGAAAAAACCTCAGTGAACATGAAATTATTCTCTGCATTTGTAAATGTTATCAGTTTAGTAAAACTTAATATTCCTGTCTATATCTAGAATCTAAGCTCTACATTTAGACAACGGTCTCTTCCAGCACATAAGACAACATAACAGTTTTGAATGACTTTTATCATTTGTATTAAATATTGTAGAAGTGTTAAGGTTTGCAGACCCTCCCAAAATTCAATGAAGAGTAAATCAACAGAGTCAGAAATAGTAAAAGGAGTTATGCTAATTTTTTTTTTAGGGGCGGGGGGTCAAATGACACGTTAGACTTTCTCATAAACCTACAGAACCTTCAGAAAGACAATTTGTTTGAGATTAAATAAATAAAATAATCAGATGAATAAGCAAACAGCTCATCATTTAATTGGGTCGAAAGTAATTCTCTTTTTACTGTAACAAAAACATTTCAGCTCAAAACAAATTTAACGTTAAAAGAGGTAAAGTTGGAAACGTCAGCACAGCTTACCGTTCATGTTGTCGCAGAGAGAATTACATGAAGAAACGATGAAACGTCTGAGCTCGGAGGCTTGTTCTTTTGCTCTGACTTGCCTGCTTTGTTGTCTTTCTTCCTGTTTGACTTGTTTCCAGGCAGCAAGCTCTTGGAATGATCGAAACACAAAGTGCAATTACATCAAATCAATTTTTGGTCCACCAGTGTGCAGCTTTGTAGAGCTCAACACTATCATAAAACAATGCAATGGAAGCAGAGATACAGCACAAAACATGAATTAGAAACAACATGGAGCCATGTTTATTAAAAGATACAAAGCAAGAGAAGATGGAGGAATCAGTCCATGAAATGGAAATTACTACTTATTTTTTGACAATATATGACGAACAGTAATCTATGACTTTTGGGATCCTGCTTGTACTATTTCATAATGTTTAGCTAAGGGTTTTTATACATTTAAGAGATTATTAGAGACCATTATGCTGTTGGAGTACTAGTGTGTTGACTTTAATCTTAATATTTTTCTTACATTTTGAGTGTAAAAGTATCAAAAGTATTGCTTATACTTTTTTTTGCTTAGTGTCGCTTATAAAGTGGCAAAGATATCTGGTTGTCCGCAACATTTCAAAAATCATTGCTATGTTCTACATGGGATTTTGCGAAATTCGTCTTAAATGTACAATCAATGTGTAGCCTAAAATGTGTTTATAATTTGTGTCAAAGTGAGCTTATGTATGTTTTTACAACAATTGATGTTCACAAAAACAAAACTTACTGAATCAAATGATTCTCTATTTAAATATCGGTCTATGCTTTCTGGACATTTTAACCAATTTACAAACTTTTGAGATCTACATGCAGGTTTAATAAAAGTTTGATTGCTCTGTGGATTTTGCTGTGATAATTTTTTTTATTATTTATTGCAGTTGAAAGTTTGCTGAGGTGAATATATGATTACATGCACATGATTCTTCCATTATGAATAAAAAAATCCCCATAAGGTTGAAGGATCATACCTGACATCTCATTTTCTGACTAATTCGCTTAAGAATAAAGTCTTCGGCTAACAACCTAAGAAATCTTAGAAAAAGGGTTAACACAACATTTACATTTGGTTATATGTTATTATTATTAACTATGTCATGACCAGATGGCCATGAGCATTACTACACATCATACTCACAGCAGCCCCTTCATTATTTAGTTTGTTTGGCTTTTAGGTGTATTTTTGTGACCATTTAAACTTTTCCTTTCTGTGTTTGTTCTTTTGGCTTAAATAATGTCCCTACTGGGTGCAGCTGGTAGGTAATCAACCCCTGTAAGGAAGACAAGTCCATCAAGTTTCTTATGAAACTTTTCAATTGGTCTGTTCAGCCGCCGCTATGCTGAACTCCCAGATGGTAAAAATAGTAAGCTCATTAAACAACTCAAACAGGTGACACAAAAGCTCAAGGAAAAGGAAAAGGTTTGGGGATCTGAGTCTCCGTAGCAGCATCGCAGCATGGAAGGTAAACCTGTATAACATTCATTTAAAATGTTATTTTTTTGGCTACTATGTTTTACAGATAATCATGTTTTTTTTCAAAGGGTGCAGTTATTTTTATTTTTTCAAACGTGTAAAAAAATTTTTCCTACAAAAAAATAAAACAGTAGTTTAAGTTTTCACTGTGAGTGTGTTTACCTCTGTACACAAAAATGTCATTTAATTCAGATGGTTTTGTCACATTTCCTGAGTTTGTATGTTTGTGTTTACATTTAAACTCAACACCTTTAATTTGGCTGAATTTTTCTTTTTCAGTCAATATGTTTGTTTCTGATAGGAAATTTGACAAGTGCCAACAATATTATCATGTCCGGTTAGGGGAATGGTGGTAAAATGAAAGGGCTACTTTAAATCATTTCTATCTTGGGATGTGAATATTTCTGGACTAGTTGTGAAACATTTCCCTAAACACATTTAATTCCCATTCTGCTTTCTACGTCATAAAAATACTTTTTGATTAATACAAACAAAATTATCCATGTCCTCATATAAACTTCTTTTTTTTTCTCTTCCAGAAAATATGAGGATTGTGGTTTTGGGAAAGACTGGAGCTGGGAAAAGCAGTCTTTTAAACACCTTGTCTGGAGAGAATGCATTTGAAATAAATCATACCGCCAAATCTGGAACCAGAACATGTGAGGCAAAGTCAAAAACGGTCGTTGGGAAAAATTTGCTTCTGGTCGATACTCCCGGTTTTTTCGACACTGACAGATCTGAAGAAGACATGAAGGCTGAGATAGTAAACTGCATCACAGAGTGCGCTCCTGGTCCTCATGTGTTTATCATTGTGCTAAAAGTGGAGAAATTCACAGAACAGGAGAACCAAGTCATAAAGAAGTTAACCGACTACTTCTCAGATGAAGCTCTGAGGTTTGCCACAGTGCTGTTCACTCATGGAGACCAACTGGGAGAGGAAACACACATTGATCAGTTTGTTAATGAAAGTGAAGAGCTGAGAAACCTGGTAAAGAGGTGTGGGAACAGATGCAACGTCCTTGATAACAAATACTGGAAGGGAAGCCAGGACGAATACAGGAGCAACTCTGTCCAGGTGAAAGAGCTTCTGAACACATTGTACAACATTTTTGAGGCAAACAATGGAGGATATTATACCACAGAGATGCTGCAGATGGCCAACAGAAATATCGACGATGAGAGAGAGAGCTTAAGGCAAGCGTTTCCGAATCTGTCCCCTGCTGAGGTCACGCAAAAGGCCAAAAGTGTTGTCACTGAAAACATCCTGTTAAAGGTGACAGGGATTTCAGCAGGGGCACTTTTAGGTGCATTTCTTGGTGGTGGAATAAAATTAATGAGAGAAGGAAACCCAACAGTGCCAATAGTACTTGGAATAGCATTCGGGACGGCAGTGGGGATAGCTCTGGGAGCAGAGACCACAGGTGCAGGTGGCACAGCAACATCTACAGTTCAGACGACTGGAGAACTCCAGGAGTTAGGTTCAAGTGACAATGACGCTGACTAAGCAGAACCACAGAGGAAATAAACTTCTTCCACTGGATAATGTAGGCTGAAAGACATATTATAAGAGGATACTGACCTTTTGCAATTACCGTATCACTTTGAGGCGCCATGATGGACATCTGAAGTGATGGACGGGAGTAACTGGGATCATTTTCCCAAGTTGCTTTGGACCCAACAAATTTGTCTCTGAAATTTAGCTGTATTTAGTTAGAAACAGCTAGCTCAGACGCTAACCTGTACCTTCTCCAAGATTTTCGTCCAGTTCGCTCTGCTTTTTTCATCACACACTAATGTAACAACTGCTTTCTATATGTTGTGGTTAAATGTTAGTTTATAGTGATACACAGTTTTTAATAATAGCCATTTTAACCAATTGAGGGATTGCTTTCAGAGCTATGATTTATATATATTATGTGTCTTTTGTATATTTGTTTAACTGACAGGTATGACCTCTCCAATTCCAAAGAAAATGAAGAAACGGGAGTAAACCTGAAACTTTACTTAAAGTCATTGTGTGTTCAGAAAATGCACCTCTTTAATATTTGTAAAACACTGTGATGGACATAAAACCTCATTTGAATTAGAATGTACGAACTTTGCAGAGTTGTCATTTCTATGGGCAGAGTGACACTGCTGTGAATAATAACTGTAACCTGTAAATATAATTTCAATTACTGTACCTAATGCAAATTTGATTACTTTTTGTGCTTGGCATCTATGTAATAAAAAATGAAAAAGACCTAGAGTGGATTTATTTTTGCTTGTCAAGTAAGTATCAGTGAAGCATCAATGCACACACAGGCATAGTTATGTATCCATCCATTATCTTACACTCTTGTCCCTAGTGAGGTAATGAGGGGTGAGCTCCACTGCCTTCTCCCAGTGCTCTCAGTGCTAACTACAA
Organism: Poecilia formosa; assembly: GCF_000485575.1. Lineage (NCBI taxonomy): Eukaryota > Metazoa > Chordata > Actinopteri > Cyprinodontiformes > Poeciliidae > Poecilia > Poecilia formosa. The sequence goes on from NW_006800069.1 coordinate 103,259, forward strand.
AAATGCACAGCTTGGTCAGAAACAACTGATCAGAGCAAGAAGGAGGGTCTTAGCGCTGACAATCATTCTCTTGCGTACTACACTCATTCACCACCTTGCTATGCTATGGCTAGCTTGTCAATTGCTCAGTTAGCATGGTCACTAATCATGGTGGATTAATGGTTTTCCTGTAACGGTGAGTTGTTTTTCCACCATTAGCACACTTTGCAGCAAGTACACAAGTTTGATTGACAGCTCTAAGACCCTCCTCCTGGCTCTGATTGGTTGTTTATGACCGGGAGTTGTGCGTTTTTGCAGACTGCAAAAGCAGCACAGGGAGGAGGGGGGGGATTTAATCCTAATTAGCTTGTTTGCGAAATAAGAAAAATAATCTTTTTTTTTTTTTTTTTTTGTAGATTGTCTCATGCTGTCTATTAATAAATGTGTAAGAAAACAATTTTTTTTTTAATTTTTAGAAACGTTACATACTCCAGCTTTAAATGTGATGGAAATATCAATCAGTTTTGAAATGCAAATACAACTCATCTTTTATGAGGGTGAGGATTTTCCATCATCCAAAGCAAATTTCACCTAGTAATGTTTCTATATCTTTAATAATTTTTGCCTTGTCTTCTCACAAGTTGGTTAGGTAGATAGAAATCACCATATCAATGAACAGTGAAATGCACCGTACTTTGACTATAAGTCATGGGATGGCATAACTTAGTTTTGAAATTCCTCATCTACCAGAAGCACTGACAAAACGTGAAATATTTTCGTAATTCAAGATAACAACTTGTCCTGTGTTTGAGCATGTGGGATGATATGTTCTAAGTGACTTGCTTGGCTTAAGAATACTTTTTGGGACCTCACCTGATAGAGCAACACAACACATTGTGCAAATAAAGAGCTGGAAATTTGAACGCGAAGTAAGAAAACACTTTGGTGAACAACCTTTCACATCAATTACAGCTATGAATGTACATTTTTTGCACAATTAGATTTGCTAAAAATATCAAGCTCAGTTAGAGCATCTATGAACAACAATTTTCAAGTAAAATTCTTCGGACAATTTTACATTTATGTTTTCCTTCCACTTCACAAACTTGCACTACCAAGGCATTGAGAGATCAAACACAAAGATTATACAATATTGTAGCCATGGTAACACAACAATCAAACTATCAAGCTGATTCTTTAAACTTTTACGAAGTATACTTCCTAATTAAATCCTAAATGTACTTTTTATTTTTTTTTATTTCTTCTCTGCTGAATGCATGAAATAAAATTTAATACCATTATCATTCTCAATAAATGAATGCTACAGGTTTAGCTCTATGGTCTGTGTTACAATTCAACCATTTCTACTGAGTTTTCTTTACCTTGTTATCCCATTCTTATAATTCTAGATCTCAGAAGTGCTAACATAAAAAAGTACGTAGAGTGAACCTCTTTGAGCTTTTTTGATCTTTGAAGCAGTCTGCAGCCCAAGTTGTTATAGAGGTTAAACAGATTTTATTAGGGCTTATTTAGCAAAATAGCAGCAAATTTGCTTATTTCATACCTTCATAACCAGCGACCTTCTCTCCTCTGGTCTGTTTAACAACTACAGTCTCAGATCAACTCAGCCCTCCACCTCTGTCAGCAGCAGAAACAGCAAATTTATACCTATCAGGGAGAATACAGACTATATTTGCTTTGCATTGCCCCCACATGATGACAATGATATAGTATGATCAGGTTAAAAATGAGATTCTTGATTAATATGGGTTGTTGCTATGTTGTTGTACCGTGTTTTAAGATCTTGTTCATTGTGCCCCTTTTTAACTTTGAGCCCCCGCCCCTCCAAAGGTCTCTGCACGGCCCTGGCATCAGCGCTATCAACTGCACCACAGTGCATTGAAAGTGATCGTACCTCTTTGATGTGAGTAGCTCTCTTAAACACCGAGGCATCATACAACTCAGACGGTAATTGTTATATTGAAACAATTACTTTTGCTGGCTTAGTTAATGATGTGGGATAGTTTTGCTTTGTGTTTCATTGTTTCATTGCAATGAAACTGTCACTGTAATCGACATTAAATCATATTTTCAGTCATTGGACCCGCCCTTCATAAGAACGGACTGTAATTATCATCATTATTGTTTGGGTTTTTTTAAAATGTACATTGAAAGTATTTAGCTTCAGGATTCAACTTGCTCCATTGCCCTGCCTTGAAAAACCAGTGGCTCAAGAAGACTCTCTGGTTGCTGCTTGAACATCACAGTGTTTTTGTTTTGGTGACATTTCGTTCTAACGAGTTCTCTGCAATAGGCTGGACCAAGTTTTTAACCGCAATGCAGTCGATCAAATGAGTCACCAGCACCACGTCAAATGCATATTTCATAAGTGTCGTTCCTTCAACGGTGCAAAGCATGTTGATGTTCCCAGAGGAAAGGATGAATAGGTGATACAGCACAGGTCTGTGGGCCTCTAGACTGTAAAGAAAATATTGCTTATTGGCTTTTAAATGCAAACACTTGGCAGTGAATCCAAGTGAATTCTTCAAACCATTTCTCTTGGATATACTTAGGGTTTTCTTTGCAAGTTTGTAACTGCTATTTCTTTTTTATTGGCTTTGCTTTTCCGACATGTGCTCCTTTGCTGCTGCCTGTCCAGACAAACATGGCCGAAAGCAGAACATCTTTGAGCCATTAAAACATTTGATTCATAATTACATGAGTTAATGATGATAATCCTTCGACTCACATTTCAGTTTAGCAGTACAACATCTACAGAAGTCTCTCAGTTCCACCTTTCTCTCTCTTTTTTAGATATTCGACCACCATGGCTGCACCTTGTCACCAAACACATGCACACGGTGGGTTTCTTTCAACGGTAGGTTTTGGATTTGTGGCATGCAAAGTATATAGTTGCCCACCGATGCAGTAAGTCTCTGCAGCTTCTGAGTTACCAAGATCATTTAATGTATTTTCTTAATGCTGCTCTCCTTCCCCAGATGGGGAAGGAATAGTCTGGGGAATCCTATAATCATAAATATCACCTATTTATGATTATATATGATATTTATTTTCTAATTAGGTGACTTAAGAAGGCAATTCATGCAAGGTTTTATTTTATTCATGGAGGTCAGAGTAAAGAGGGTTGAATACAAACACTTTACTTTCAGATTTGTGTTTCTTGTGATACTTTGGGTTGCTCTTCCAAGCAACGTCCCAATAAGATACAATTTGCATGATTGAATACTGAAAAAAACACACAACCAGTATGAACACTTTAAGGAACTGTAACAATAGGCTATTATTTGGGATTATTTGCTCCACCCCTTCATAGTGTCTTTTTTGGGTAAGGTAGAACAAGTGGAAATAAGTTTGACATTTAAAAAAGATTCATTTGTTTTGCTGTCAATCTGGTTTCTATGCTGCTTTAAATAAGTACTGGAATAACAACCCTATTAAAATGAAGGTGTGCCCAAATACAAAGCTGGACGAAGCTCCAAATTTGAATTAAGACGTTTTCTAAAGTGTTTCGTAACTTTGTGAGTGAATTACAGTTAATAAAAGGAGATCGTCAACAGATAAACACTCTAATTAGAATTAGTCTAAACAGAACAGTTTGTGATTTTTTTAAGTAATCAATAGGAATATATGTTATTCTTGTTAGCAAAAATAATGATTTCTTTGATACCCTGCTCATTCAGAGCAGCACAAAAATGTTTGGAAAGGATTCCCATTTTGACATATTTTTAAGTCTTGGATAATTTTCCAAATGTTTCATCACAAAATCCATCAAAAAAAAAAACAACAACAACACTTTCAACTGTTATGTGACAGTAAAGTGAAAAAGTTCAAGTGGTAAGGCTGCTGTTGTTACCAATGAATGAATGTTCTACCAATGCAGGACTTAGAAGTGAAAGTGACTTCAATCTGCAACTTCAGGCTGTTGTTCAGGGTTGGAACAGGAGGACATGCTGTCAGGTCTTTTAAAAGTGAATTTAATCTGTGTGACCTCATGGATAATTATATTAGCAATTATCCAAACAAAAGGTTTTAAGATGGTTGTATCCACACCTTTAATGACCAAATACCAAACTAAAGATTAATTTAGTTGCTTTCATTTTTGATTCTCAGATCTCTTGTAAAACAGAAAGGTCCCTTAAAAGGCTAAGGATCTGTCACCAAATCATGAAGTTACAAGTTTATGGACAAATCTTCCATAAGACAAACCTTATGGAAGATTTGTGCATAAACTTGTAATTTTCACATTCTATGGGTGGGTTTTCATTTTTGAAGTTAATTTTTCTTGAATGTCATTTATAATCATAAGTTTGGTCATATTCTGTTCCCTTCTCTGTGTGTATTGTTGTTATATTGTTATATTTGGAATTTGTATGAAGTTAATTATTTTCATAAGTAAAGTTAAACCTCTTTTTCTGAAACCAGAAACTTCTCTGCTGGTACTTTTTACTTCTAGTGCGTGGAGAACCTCCTCCTCCTGCACAGAAACTACCTTTTGACACAAGAGCAGCCATGACACACAGGATAGAGAAAGTGTTTTATTTTGGGAGAAAAATGCATGGACACACATGTATAAGTATACAGTCACATATTCCTAATGGCAAAAAGAATCTAAAACACTTGATGATTAGTCAAACGGACAGAAAGGATTGTACGTTTGTTCAAATAATGCATTAAGATAGTCACAAATGGCTTCAAATGTGTTTGGTATTGCTTGCTCAGCTTTCTGATGTAAAACGGTTTGAGCTGCTTCCACAACTGATTCCTCTGCTACGCTTGATGTTGAGTTTGATCCGGAGATGATCAAAAAAGCAAGTAATCCAACACCAACACCAACTGCACCAACTGAGACCAACTTTTTCCAAAATGTTTCCTTCAACTGTTTTTTTAGGACAACAATTTTTACCTGCTGTCTCATTTCATCCTCTGACATGTTCTCTGTTGGCAATTTTAAAAGCTTTATTTCCTCTTGCATTTCACTCTCAATGTCATTGAGTGTTTTATTTCTGTAGAACCCTCCTTTGTTCTCCATCAACATCTTGTCTATGGTGTTGAGCAGCTCGGCCAACTGGAACTTGTTGCTTCTGTAATCGTCCTCCTGGTTGTTCTTCCAGTACCTGTTATCAAAAACATGGCAGCGACCACCACACTTCTCCACCAGTTCCCTCAGACCGTCACTCTGATCGGCATACTGTTTTATTTCCATCCCCTCAGGCAGCTGGTCACCGTGGGTGAAGACCACCGCTGCGTACTTCAGGGCGTCATCGGAGAAGTACCGGCGTATGTTAGCGATGACGTCTTCCTCCTGCTCGGTGTACTTCTCCACTTTGAGAACGATCAGAAAAACGTGAGGCCCGGGAGCGCACTCTATGATGCACCTCAGTAACTCGGGTTTCACGGCCTCCGGAGACCTGCCTGAGTCGAACAGCCCAGGTGTATCGATCAAAGTAAAGTTTCTTCCATTGACGAGTTTTGTTTGTGCTTCGGTAGCAAAGGAATCCATGTCGTTAAAATTTTTAGCGAAGAATATGGCTTCTCCGAAAATGGTGTTGCCCAGGCTGCTCTTCCCGTTCCGACTTTCCCCCAGCAGGACGATCCTGACTGTGGCTGCAGCTAAAGGGAAAGAACAGCAAATCATTCAAACTAACCTTTTTACTTCGTGTACAAAAACACAGCTACATCTGAATTTTTTTAAAAGCTGTATTGATTCAACAACCAACAGTTTGATGCAAAATTAAAAAACTTTATTTAATCCTTGGCTAGTGTGGACTAATGAGTCGCAGCAGATCCTGTAGTTTGGTACATGAAGTAAGCCCAACAAAGGTACATCCAAAAAAATGGCATTACCCAGTTGAACAAAGCAGCATCAAACCAAACAACAACTTCTATTAATTTGTATTGAAATTGACTATTATCGATATCCAACGTCATTGTGCTAACATTTACCGCTAAATCATATTTCACTTTAATTTCTGCAACATAGAGTGTACATTTAGCGAGATTGGAGGATTCATTTAATTTCCAACAAGCTTGCAGTGATACAACATTTCACTACTAAAGGAAAGGTTATCAATGACAACATTACAGAAACTGAGTTAAAACATCTAAATTACATCTGTAAGCCTGTAACGGTAATCTTATATAACGTTTAGGGAACACTTTAATTGATGGGGTGTACATAAGACTGACATGACAGTGTTATAAACATGACATAAAACCAGTAATGAAGAAGAAGGAGTCTTTATGAATGTTAATGACTGTTGTTATGAAGTGTCATTCAATAAACAATATTTTTAATGTAAAGTTGACAATGGACTTTTTAATACAACTTTTAATGCAACTGTGCATTAAAAGAGTCATTATTTTTACTGAATGAAACTTCATGACAACTGTCATAGACATTCACAAAGACTCCTTCATGTTCATGATTGTTGTTATGTCATGTTTATGACACTGTCATGTCAGTCTTATGGACACCCCTTCAAATAAAGTGTTACCTTGTTTCTCTTGATTTCACTAATAATTGTTTTGCTGATAAGTTGTTTAGGTGTGGCAGAGCAAAACTTGCTGCTTGAGTAAATCATAGTACGAAAAAGAATTGACAACCTTTACCTGTTAAAGTAATCTCCAGAAAGTGTCTATATGTAACGTTTAATCATAATCAAACCAGGTTCACATGACAGAAACAGCTAAAACCTCTTTCCATCTCATTGATTTTTATAACAGGTCAATTCTAGGTATTTAGAGGAAAATTTATTTATATAACTTACCTTCCATTCTGCCAAAAAGAAATATTAGCAGTGAAATACAAAATGCCTCCTTCTTTGGTCTTTTCTCTTGATCTGTAGCTCCGACTTGCCTCAGTTTGACTGTTTTTCTCTCATCTGACCTGTCTGACTTGTTTCATCATGGTGAACAGAATGAATGACTAAACAGGTGTCATCTGTGGTAAAACAGTTTCATTTCATAGGGAAATATGTTTCAATATTAGTTTTACGAGAAAAATAACATTCTTCTCTGTTTTATTATGTAAGGTTTATCTGTTATCTCTGTATCTGCACTAGTTTGTTCAAGGAGATTCAAATTCCTCCTGTGGTCCAACAAAACGCCTCCCGGTTGGGTGGTGCTTAGTGCATCTCATGCATTTAAAGAGACAGCATCCAAACATGTTGCTCTCAGATAGCACCCCAGAAATGAGGTTAAAGAGGTCTGCAGAGTTACAATAAAATTAATTTATATCAAAGATTGCAGTTCCACTGTACATAAACCAGAACTATGTAAAAAGTAAGAATTTAAAAGCATGTCTGCTTTAAGCCTGACTATGACTATGAATAGTCTGCAGAAACACAAGACGATGTACAAACTTACATTCATCAACAAAATTATTGAGAAAACTGTTTAAACAGTTAAATAGCTTCTTAATGATAACCTACTACTTTGATGTCTTTCAGTCTGGATTTTGCTTTCCAGAACTTTCTCCAGCTAAACAGAAACAAAACTGAAGTTATTATCTTTGGACCTGAAGAGGAGCTATCTGGAGTCAATGCACAGCTTCAGTTATTACAACTGAAACCTAGTGACCAGGCCTGTACCCTGGGAGTAGTGATGGATTTTGACCTGAACCTTCAGAGCCACATAAAGACAGTCACAAAGTCGGCCTTCTGTCACCTGAAGAACATCTCCAGGATTAGAAGACTGATGTCTCAGCGAGACCTAGAGAAACTCATCCAGGAATTTGTCTTCAGTCGTACTGATTACTGCAGCAGTGTCTTCACAGGTCTGCCTAAAAAAATAAATCAAACAGTTGCAGCTGATCCAGAATGCAGCTGCTTGTGTTCTCACTAAAACCAGGAAGATGGAGCACATAACACCAGTTTTAAAGTCACTACACTGGCTCCCTGTAGCTCAGAGAATAGACTTTAAAATACTGTTGTTAGTTTATAAAAAACTTACAGCTTATCACCACAATACATTAAAGATCTGCTAGTGTTGTACCTTCCAGACCCCTCAGGTCTTCTGGTTCTGGTTCTGCTCTGCATCCCTAGAACCAGAACCAAACACGGAGAAGCAGCATTCAGGTTCTATGCACCATATATCTTGAACACTGAGTACCTGTAAATCTAGACTTAAAGCCCAGCAGTGTAGAGTTGCTTTTAACCCATCACAAACAGAACATTGACCAACATATTTGATGTGTATTGATTACTTCAATGATGGCATTTGACAAAATGCAAAATCTGTTATGGATTTTCCCAATTGTTGACTGCAGGATATGGTTATGATGCTTTCATGTTTTTACGATGTTAAGCACTTTGAACGGCTTTGTTGCTGTAATGTCCAAGTTTACAAATAAACTTGACTGACTGATAGAAATGGTCTCCGCCCATCAGCAATGTACTGAACCTCTGGAAGATTTTCAGTCTTCAACTGACATGTTTCAACTTAAGTGAAACCGGAAGGTTAAAGGCCGAGGTGTGTTAGGGCGTTTTGTGTATTGTCAAGAAGACAAAAAAAAAGAAACTGGTCCAACAGCGGGAGCGAGATTTACAAGTTAAATCATTCCAAATACATTTTATTAAGCCAGTGTGCCAAAACCTATATTTAGCTCTTTATGCAGTTCTGAACGAAAGCGTATAAGTACTCACCAATTTGAAACAGTGATCCAAGCCTTTTTCACCTCTGGGCTTTGTGACCATCGCCTGTTTTCAGATGGTGCAAAATGCCTCCACACCTCTGTGTTCACTGTGTTTTTCTTAAAGTTCTTCATAAATAAGATTTGGTTGGAGAAGTCTAAAAGAAAACTAACTTAAATACAGAAAATAAAACATTTTCTAGAGCGTTTGTCTGGTTGTCATACTCATCACCTCTGAATGTCTCTTGTGTATCTTTTTAGGCAAAAGAAGTGAAACGACTGAAAACTGCATTGGAATTTTATTAGTTATCATTTACATAATGAATAAACAGAGATTTGAGAACAAAACAAAAACTCACCTATTAACATTATTTTACTATTGTGAAAAAACAAATCAATGCTTCGACATAATATGATTCTATAAACTCAATTAAAGGTTGCCGGGACTTTTGAAAAAGTCGTCGTCATGAGACAGTCATACTTTGACTTTATACCAAACACTGAGATGAGAAAAAAGTACAGTAAGCATTTCTAAAACCTAATATGAAAAAAGAAGCATGAACAGATCAATATGAAAACGATTCAAAGTGTGTTTACCAGGTTTATGTAATTAGTTAATACATTAATAACACACTAAAAGGACTTTAAGTAAAGACTAAAGTTGGATCATCGTATATACATGTCATTCATAATTCTATTCAGTTTTCATGTGTTTCCTTGGAATCACACATTTATTTGTAGACTGTTAACTTTTAGCCACATGCAACCACAGAAGAGGATGATTGTGTCTATTTTATTGCTGCACTTTCTTCTCCTGCCACACCAGTTCCTTCTGACGCAGCTCTTCCTTCAGCCAAATCTTCTTCTTTAACAGATGCACCGACTGCTCCTGCTGAACCTGCTCGTCTGGCTACAGCCGCCGCCATGGCGCCCGTTACCCCTACCGAAATCGCCAAGAACAGTGGGTCGTCTGTCATTAGGTTCTTGCCGCCACTTAGGAATGTTTTTAGCAACACCTCTTTGCTGACTCTAAAAACGTAATGTGACCACTTCTCCTGCACCACAGCTTTAGCCTTTTCTTCAATCTCAGGTGGTGAAAGATTGGGAGACTCTTGCTTTAAACGCTGTTGCTCTTCTTCTAACTCTCTGCTCATGGTCTCCAGCACCTTGTTAGTGTAGTGCTTTCTGCCGTTCTCCTCAATAATCTTGTCTATGGTGTTGAGAATCTCTTTTACTTGGAACTTGTTGCTCCTGTATCCATCAAGGCGGTTTTTCCAGTATTTATTATCAATGACGTTGCAGCGGTTCCCGCACTTCTTGACTAATTCATTTAAATCTGGACTTTTACTGACAAACTCCTCAATAGTTGTTCCTTCAAGCAGCTGGTCACCGTGAGTGAAAAGCACGGTGGCGAACCTTAGGGCTTCATCTGAGAAATACTCAGTCAGCTTATTAATGATCTCCATCTCCTGCTTTGTGTATTTATCCACTTTAAGTACGATCATAAAAGCATGTGGACCAGGAGCACTTTCAATGATACACTTCATGATCTCCACTTTCATCACTTCCTCAGACCTCATGGTGTCAAAAAAGCCAGGAGTGTCGATGAGTTTTATGCTTCTCCCATTGACTGTTCTTGACTCTGCCTGACATCGACTTGTTCCAGATACGGCAGAATCATCTGGTTTGCACACATTCTCCCCCAACAAGGTGTTGGCCAGGCTGCTCTTCCCAGCTCCAGTCTTTCCCAACACCACAATTCTTCTTGTGAAATCTGCAAGACAATATCAAGCAAATGACAATTGGCAGACACCAAACAAGGGTCTGTTCTGACAGCGAGTGCTAACCATCTTTTACCAAACATTTTGCATTTAATGACAATCTGTTGCTGCCTCTGAAAAGATTCGTCCTTCCTACAGAAATTAGAAAATAAAAGCACAGATTTATCATAAATCCTTATCCAGTTGTCAAGATGTTGTCATCCTCCAAATATTGAAGACTTTCCTTTGGTTTTTACTATGACCTTGTATCATCCTGTATTAAGAACCACATGTGGATCTCCATGTGTGTACAACTTGGAGATCCACAATGTTTTCATCAGGAAGGATTGATGAGTAACATTAACATACCATTAGGGATGGATATGGTACCTTTAATGTTCTGCTGGACAAAACTACTGTCTTTAATCGTAGCACTCTGCTGTAAAAAAAAAAATGAAAAGAAGAGTCATATTTAGATAAGTATATCAATAATTATCCAAAGTTACTAGGTTGAGCTGTTGCATCACTGTGTCAGTAACTGTTCTGGAGCAAGTGGAGGTTTAAAGTTTCTAGATAATGGCATTTCTTGTTTCAGGTGTTGGGTTAATAAGGACAAAATAAAGACAAAACACACAGAAGGTATCATTTTCTGTTCTCCATCTGTTGGTGGGAGGAGACAATGAGCTGTGTAAGTATAACCTAAAAGAAGTTGGATTGTTTGACTTTTTACTTTTATTTAAAAAAAGAAAAATGAAAAAAAAAACCCTGAAAATTAATTAATTGAGAGTAAGAGCAGCACTACCTTTTAAAAGTTTAGATTGTTTTTGTGGAATTCAGTTGTCCAAGTAATCCCCCTCATAGAAATAAAAAAAAATTGAATAAAAAAAAAGAAGAAAGGGAATAAAAACAAAAACATGAAGAAAATGGAGTTCAAAAAGGCTTTGAAAGCCAAAAATACCAGCTGAAATCTCACGATGCCAAAAAAGAAAATCTTGCTCCTAAGTAGAATCGCTCTAAACTAGCTTCAATAAAAGTGTTGTCCTATGAAGAACTGTGGTATGATTGTTTAAAAAAAAAAAAAAGAAAAAAAAAAGAAAAAAAACTTCTGAATGTTCTACGGAGTACCATTAGAGTCAAAATCTGGAGCGACAATGAACATCATTTCAACAAAAAGCAGCCACATCCAGGTACAACTTGTGAGATATGTAAGAGTAGAGTTAAAACATAAATCAAAGAATCGCATAGGAAACAATGAGAACTTGCAGGGAACTTCTAAAAGACATGAAGGGACACATTTTTTCCATTAGAGCAATAGAATCTATGTGTAATAACTGCGCAAGACTCCACTGCTGAAAAAAACCCATTTGAAGCTGAACTTTAAAATGTACTGCAGAAGATTTGAACAACATAATCTGAAGTAGAAATAGAAATAGTAGAAAATAGTTTTGCACATCAAAGCAAAAACTCCAAGCAAAAACTGAAGCTTCCAAGTGAGAACATGATGGTGTGGGCGGTCTTACATTACATGACCTTGTTTAGTTAAAGAAAAGTTGAATGTAAAAATGAACCGGAACATTTTCTAAACACTCTCAAAGAAGAACAATATGCTTACGAACTCAGCAGCTTTAGAATGACCTTCAACTGAATTGAGAAATACCTTTTATACAAAAAAAGCAAAGTTCCTTGGAAGTAAATGTATAATAAAAAATAACAAGGCTACCAAGATCGTGCTGTTTACTCTGCATTTAAGATTCTGTTTCCTGACCACCCACAATAGAAAAACAGAAAAATATGTGTAAAGACATAAATTAGGGTGTTGCACTGACCTCTGCTGGCTCTGATTTCTGAGAGGAGCTGGGAGTCGGCAGACTGTCTGTGGCAGTAAACACCACCAGAGGACCGTCTGACAGCTTCACCGTGTGTTTACGCCTCCTGAGAACTTCCTGTTGGTCTACGACAAAATGTGTCACAGCAGTTATTCAGAATATTAAACAAAATTGCATTGAGCAGATATAACCACAGGCAGGTGGAAAATATTCAGTTTAAAAATTCAAAAATATCTTATAAAATCATAATATATTTGCTCAGATATTGTGTGCATGGTTAAACGCCTCCCTTTGGATGAAAAAATAACATTTTCTGGTTAAAACAGAACTCCTGACAGGGACAACAAAGGAAATGAATAGATTATCTCTGCTCATAAATTGTTATCCATGTAATTTGCTGAATTAAAAAAATCTAATGAGACTGAAGCCATTCTACAAATATAAAGAGCATATTAGGCGATGATAATCTTCTATATTTTACAGTACCTTTTTGCTCTTTGAAAGCTACACAGTTGTAGCTCTGAGCCACAGCTGTCAGCGGTCCGCATTCTCCTCCACCTGATTTGCGATGATTCCTTAAATAAAGTTGAAGTTTCTTCTTGTTTTCATCTGAAAGAACGCTGTCACACTTAAGATAAACAAGATACTGGCCAGTGGCCTCCATCATCTCATGACAGGTGTGCACTGGTTCATAGAGTAGAACGTCCAGGGTTGAAATCGTGAGTTACACCTGCACTGCTGCTGTAACAGTGCATTGTGTTCTTCCATGATGACACACAGTACTTTTAATTTCCTCTGGTTAGGCCAGTTCCTGGGCATATTTTAAGAATATCACATGGTACTGAGGTACTGTATTCATAAACACTTACGTTAATAACAAATTGAAAGATAATCCATTCAGTTTTACATAAAATCAAAAATATTTTCATAGGTGATTCCTAAAGGTAACTGGTTGCACTGGTATGGTTTTAATGGTATCAAGTTATAAAGAAAGAGGCTAAAAACTAAATTCTTAAAACCATATATAATTTTTCTTCCATCTGACAATTAATGCCTTGCTTTATAATTTTCTACCTTAAAAAAATACAGTTTCAATTGAAGTTTGATTCTAACATGACAAAAAATATGAAAATAAAACACCAGGGGTGGGAATTTGTTTCTAAAACACTTTAATACTAAAGTGTTGACAAAGAATAGGAGCTCCACCTTTTCATTCTGTTTAAGGGTGGTGTCCATTTTCTTTCTTTTTTTTTTTGGCAACGTGGTTATTGTTAACAACATGGTCATTTGCGCCAGGAAGTAATCAACCATTTCAACTTGATTTAAGGTTCGGCCAAATACTAAACTGCAGGAACATTAAATTGCAATAAAGGTTTGGTTTTGCAAAGTGTAACATAAACTTAAGTAGCAATTAGACTTCTGTGTCCACGCCTTTTCTGACACCGAAGACAGAGCTGCTGAAATCTCAAACGTGTTTGTTTAAATTGTTTAAATTAGCGATGAACTTTTAAAGTCACGGTCTAAACTTTAAAAAAGAAGTGATTCAAAGAGTAGTGCCACATCTGCAAGTTTGCACTCAAAAATGAATTTTCTTTTTTTTGAATAAAATACATCTCAAACACTCAAAAAAACTTCAAAATGCATCAGATAGAGAAAGTTGAACATTCCACTGGCGTTATTTTTTAGGAAATGTGATTGTTTCACCATGCGCTGCCAGAGTTAAACAATAAATTATCTTTATTATTCCTAGAAATCCTTATATTTGAGCTAAATAGTTATCTCTAACCCTAGTTTGAGTAACTCCTGACAGGGAGCCTTGTCAAATGGTGAAACATCCGAGTGTGACTAAAGAGTGTTATTGTCTGAAAGGAACCACATTGAACTTTTAGGCCAAGATTTGTTTGGCATAACTACAGAACATGACCAAAGAGGAACACCATAACAGTGAAACAGAAAAGTAGAGTTTTGGAATGGAGCTGTCAGACGTCAGAACTAATTCAGGCAAAAACATGAAGAAGCTTCAAATTATAATTATATGTAATTATAATTTGATAGATTTAGTGAGATAGATACATGAGATACAGACAGACTGCTACCAAAGAAAAGCTGAAAGCTGGAATTGAGTCTGAAATCGCTCTGTTTCTCACCAACAAGCATCACAAAGCCTTTACTTCATTGTCGTCTGTATCCTATAATATATAAACAGTTTATAATAACTTTAATAACTCCTCTCCGTCATATAATTATATGACGCATTTGAAGTTGAATTATAAAGTAGCATGAAATGGAAACTATTAAGTTGACCTAGATATTTTTTGAGTTGCTACTTTTACTTCTTAAGAACTGTAAATCTGATCTCCAGCTGAGGTGTTGATGAGTCTCTTCATGTCCTTCATGTTAGTCACTGTGACCAGGTCAGTGTGTTTCTCTCTGCAGTACTGCTGAGCTTCAGTCCAGGTCTTATTCTCATTAATGTAGAGAAACTCATAGAGCTGACAGTCAATGAAAAAACACTGACCTAAAACAGAAAAAAGAAAAAAAACTCAGTGGATTTATTCATAACAGAGTTTTAAAATACTGTGTGTCTATTACACTACAGACTTTATGATAATTCTATTCAAAATATATATTTGTTACCATCCTATGGTCTGTTGGGTGAAAATTATGCTAGGAAATGTTCAGTAACATAGTTCATGCAGAGACACTTACCCATCCAAATGAGCAGAAACAGAGTCCACTGCATATTTGATGTTAGTTGTTGAATCTGATGTCGTTTTGGCACAAATGTGTCTCTGCTGGAGAAAATGTGTGTAAATGTAAAAACATAAATTCTAGCAATGAAAAATATTTTAGTAGATGTGTGAAGATAAATACAACTAAACTAGACTGTAGTCTTTATAGAAACTTCATTAAAGATTTACAGTAATTATATTGTAATAATACTGAGGATTTTATAAATGTGCAGTTTAGGAAAACACTGAGAGCAGCTGTTTCCTATTATGATATGCAAAACAAACACACATTTTAAGAACTAAAACCTGCTTTAAATGTTACACGACTGCATTTTAATCCACCATCACCTCATCAAATCACACTTTTGTTAAAAGAAAGGACAACATAATATTAATAGCAAGAATAGATGTTTTGTAAAGAGCAATAAAAACAAATGTTTACAAGTAATACACATGTTTCAACCAATAAACACATGGATACACACCTATAATAAAATAAATGTCTGAGTCGAGGATAAAAACTTACATCTGCAGTTCTGCTTATGGTGCCTTGATGTCTCAGTGGATCTTCTGTTCAATCTGACTGAACTTTTGTACGTTTGGGAGTTTATGTGGGTAATTTGAATATTCAAACATGAAAACACCCTTCAGATATTTAGGCTACCATATTTATAATATTAAAAACATGTCTGTATTGACAGATGTAAGGAAAGGTCACCATGTGTTACATTTATGTATGTTTACAGTGAATAACACATTCAGTTTGCTTTATGTCAACTGTGTTAACATACAGATAATTATGTCAGTGTAATCCAGGTAACAAACAGTTGTTTCCTCACAACATGCGTAAAAAAAAACTTCCCCAAGTGTTTTTATGAATATCATTAAAACAAGCATCTGTTTGGAAGCACGGTCCTCATTTGAATCCCAGAGGTTTCAGTCTTTGCAGCAGATGAAGCTTCTTACTGTAGTATTTTTATCCTGGATCTCATGTATAGCTTCTATTCAACACTAATGTCAGTATTTGAATATTAAAACATTCTGACTAAAAACATTAATCAGTCACAGAATAAAGTCAAGAGGATTTTTACTTATTTATCTAGAACAGGTTAAACAAACTATCAAAAGATTCAGCATTAGATTCTATAA
>NW_006800069.1:120665-126358 GCF_000485575.1 Poecilia formosa
GTGCTCATTCTGTGCCAACTGTAAGTGAAAGAAAGATTATTTACTTTATTTCAAATGGGATTAAATTCTTTGTCAAATGTACAAATGTTGAAGAGGACGAGGCAAAAACGTTTATTTGACTAGAAGATGAGAAGTTTGATTTTCACAATCTTCACAAGTTAGTAAATATGGGAAAGCAGCTGCTCCCCTTAGGTTACAGTTGGAGGGACAGAATTCAAAGTTTAAAATGTGGCCTAACTTTATCTGGTCACATCACAAATAGCTAGAAAGATGGCAAGGAAAGTGAAAACTGTTCCAGAATTCACTGGTAGAGAAGGGAATTTTAAATGTAAAACAATATAGGACTTCTTCTGGCAAAGTGGCAGTGGGGCGGACCGGAGAGGATGCAGATAGACCAAATGCAACAGCTGCACTCCAGCAGATTACAAAGTGAAACTGCAAAACAAATTTCGTTGAAACAAGTCTTTCTCAAACTGTGACCCACAGATCATTGGTGGTCAATAGGCGGCCCGTAGTGGTCCGCAAGGTACTGTAAACGGCCATTTATGTGCTGTGAGCTCAAAGAGTAATGTATACAGTTAGCCTACAAAAGGAAAAAAATAAAAAATAGCTTTTTGACCAGCACCTGTATGTTATTTGTCTGTGACAAACTGCTGCCAAATTCAAACTCAGGACTTTTTTCCTGCAAGGCAACAATGCCACCAACTGCGTCACCATATATCATACATGTTAAATATGTCAAGGTCAAACGTTCTTTTTAAAGAAACACAGAATGATTAAAGAGTTTTAGGACTGGACCAAGCGTCTACTTTTTGGAAATGAAAGCATGGTCATCCTTGCTCCTGGTCAGATGAGGACTGATTCTTCGGGCTGCTGAATTATAGTAACAGTGATGGTACTGCTGCTGTCAGTAATGGTAATGGTGTGGTATCAATGGAAAAAGTAATTGGTTAGATTACAGAACAACCTCTGTAATCTCTCTTAAATAAATAGTAGAACTATTTATTTAACGAAGTTAATTCTCATCACTGAAAATGATCAAAACACAAAATAGTTGTTTTAATGTGATGTTTTCATCTTCCAGGTCCCAACATGAGAAGAATTGTGATCCTCGGAAAAACTGGATCTGGGAAAAGCAGTGTTGCAAACACTATATTTGAAGAGGACAAGTTCACCGTCTGCCATGGTTCTGTCTCTGCTGAAAGTCCATGTGAAGCAAAAACTAAATCACTAAATGGAAAAGAAATCACTCTGATTGATACTCCCGGGTTATTTGATACAAACAAACCTGAAAAAGCTCTGAAGCCTGAAATAGTGAAGTGCATCACAGAGTGTTCACCTGGACCGCACGCTTTCCTCATTGTGCTACAACTAGGAAGATTTACAGAGCAGGAAAACGACATTGTTAACAAAATAACCCACTATTTCTCTGAAGAAGTGTTTAGATTTGCAACGGTCGTCTTTACTCATGGTGATGACCTCCGAGAAGGGCAGAAAATCACAGAGTATTTGAGCCCAAATGTACTTTTGGATGAATTAGTAGAAAAATGTGGTGGTCGATGCCATGTGATAGATAATAAGTACTGGAAAAATCCCTCAGGTGACCCCTACAGGAGCAACGCTTATCAGGTGAAAGAGATACTGAAATCAGTTGAAGAGATAGTGAAGGCAAACAATGGAAACTGCTACACCAACGAGATGCTGCAAGTAGTAGAGAAACTAAAGCAACAGGAAAAGCAGCGTATTGCACAGTCCTCCAGAAACCTTTCGGAGAGAGAAATTGATGAGAAAGCTAAAAGCAGAGTGTGTGATATTTTAGCACGTATTGCAGCAGGTATTACAGCAGGTGTACTGCTGGGAGCACTTTTTGGTGTAGTTGCCGCTATTGGAGCAGTTATTCCTGGCATAAAAATAGCAGCTGACTTAAAAAAAGCAGTAGCCTTTCTAGGAATAACAGCTGGACCTGCAGCAGGAGTAGCAGCTGGAACTGCAGCAGAAGCAACAATAGGTGCAGCAGCTGGAACTGCAGCAGAAGCAACAACAGGTGCAACAGCTGGAACTGCTAGCATCACAGCAGGATCAGTACTACTGGGTACATTTGCAGCTGCTGGAGCAGCATTTGGTGCATATAAAGGATATCAGGCAGCAGAAGAAGCAGAAACACCATGGGAAGCAGCAAAGAAGACGGCAGAAGCTTTGTGGTCTTCAGGAAAGCATGCCAAAAATAAAGTTGAAGAATTTAGCACCAAGTGTCAAAAACTTGGATAGAAAATTTATTAGATTACACTGTGGTCAAATGTAAATGATATGTTCTTGAACAGTTCTCTATCCAAAATGCATTACTCTACTTTCAGTCATTTATACACTCACTGATGGTGGCAAGCTACTGGATAGGATGTTAGCCACAGCACACAAACACTTGAGGCTGCAATGCATCAGTGCCAAAGGGTCCTCTGACCATCACCAGGACACAGGGGGTCCTGAACCAACAACCCACTGATTGAGTGACAAACTCCTGTCACCACCATCGTTCCAATAAACTAGTCCAACACAAGATAAAAAGGAAAAATTATAATGTTCAAAAACGTATTATTTCCAGAAATATTGCTTTTTTAAAAGTTGCAGTGTTCACTGAAAATATTCAACCTTCCAGAGGTTATTAACTTTTTCTATTTCTTCATCATAATATATGTCATGTGTGTCTCAATTGTTATTTAGATCAGTCTGATTACATTGTATTTGACTTAAAATGATCCTTTGTACAATCTAATTGTAAAAAGAAAAACCTTTGTATTCTTAACTTCTGTATTTTAGTCCTTCAGCAGCATCAATAACCACCTATCAATGCATGTCAAATCAAATACCTACCAAAAACGTACTCATCATTGATTACACTTTATAGAAGCTGCAATTCTGTTCAAATTAGTAATAAAAGACCAGTGATTTCTGTCCAGATTGATTTGTCTCTAGTCACATCCTAAAAAAGAAATAACATTTTGATTGCATATTTTATTGAGGGTCAGCCATTTTATAAAGAGGAAGGAACATTCTTTTTATTTTATTTTTTATTTGTCTTAACTTTTTTCTGATTGGAAAAAAGGGGGAGTTGTTATTCATTAATGAATGATACTCATCTTCCATAATAAAACTTGGAATTTCAAGTTCCTTTGAGTCTTTTTTTTTAACAATGTTCCAATTTTGTTAAATGTAAACAATAAACAATGTGTTGTTTTGGAAATCAAACACCACACTGCACTCATTGCAAATAAAGCACAGTAGTTTTTAATTTTTATGTGATGGTAAAATAATTGGTTGTCAGTCCAATTCCCTGGTGAAAAATAAATACACTAAACATGTAAAATTTTAGCGTAGTTGAAACCAGACTAATCATCTGCATACCTGAAGTGTGATATTTTGGAACAACTAATTTTGTGCTTAGTGTTTGTTAATAGTAATTAAATTGTATTAAAGCACAATCTAAAGTGTACTCTCACGTACTTACTTTTTGGAACAACTATAGTTTTGCTTACTGTACTTTAAATATATTGATTTTGATGAACTGTAAACGTGCTTGATTAGTATATCTTAAGTAGAATATATTAAGAATGTCTAAGTATATAAGCATTACATATTTTATATATTACTAGTTTGATTACAGTATGCTGCAATTACACTTTTGGTTCATTATAATTGCTAATGAAGTACACTTTTTAATGTCTATTATTATTCTGCTTTGCCACTTTCTACATTAATGCTTCATACACACTGCAGTACTGCAAACACATCAGGTTACCAGAACACAGAAGGGTCATTTACAACACACTTTACTGGAGAAACTAATTATATTGTTCTTTCAATATTTGACCATTTTTCAAGAGTACATTGCCAATATACCATCGCAGAATTGCACAAATTCTCAATACATTCAGAGTTTACAGCTTATGAAAATTAGCACAATAAAACAACAGGTACACTTTAGAGCCCTAGTAAAAAAAAAGGTATACTTTAGTACATTTCAAGCATACTTACATTTGTGAAAGTACATTTTAAGAAATACTAATTATTAAGTGTACTACCTATAAATATATATGAAGTATACTAAAAGTATGCTTGGACCAACTTCAACATTATAACTTTAAACACACGTAAATATAATTGTACCAAAATACACTTTTAAGAAATATATTAAATAAAAGTATACTGTAAGTGAACAAAATATGTATTTGCCCAAGAGTAAATATACACTTGCTCAGGTATATATTTAAAAGATTTTTAAAATATCTGTCAAAGATATTTTGTGTATATTTTAAAATATATGCTCAAAATAGATTTTTTTTTAAATTCACTTAACGCTACTTAAAATTATTAATTTCAGTATATTTTAAATTACATCTCAGTGTATATGTTAGACTAATAAATTATGCCTTTTTAGGTGTCTTAATAATCGTTTACTTTTTTTTTTTTCAAATCGCAAAGAATAAAAAAATGATAATCCTGATGTAATGTTGTTTAACAAAGTACCCAATCCATTTTCAGATGTTTGACGTAAGCCAGTGTTTCTCAACCCTGGTCCTCAGCGCCCCCCTGCTCTGCATGTTTTAGATGTGCCTCTATTCCAGAACAGCTGATTCAAATGATTGCATGACAATCAGGTACTGCAGAAGCCTGTTAATCACCCAGAGATACAATTCAGGTGTGTGGCAGAAGGGAAACACCTAAAACATGCAGGACAGGGGGGCGGTGAGGACCAGGGTAGAGAAACACTGTGGTAAACAGTAATCAATAGACGGCAGACAAGAGACAACTAGACAAGTACCTGACAGAGAACAAGAAACACAGGTGAATATAAATACACAAGGGATCTAGACACAGCTGGGATCAATCAAGGGTAGGCAGGACCACACCGAAACTCAACTGACAGAATCCTAAATAAACACACAGGAAAACTCTACTTCTTACACAATGTCTGCAAGTTTACACTAAAAAATGAATTTTCCTTTAAAAACATAATCTCAAACACTCAAAAAACTTCAAAGCTTACTTCAGTTCATTTTCAACTAGTAAAACATCTGGGTGTGCCGAAAGTGTGTTATCATCTGAAGGAACCACACTTGAACATTTAAGCCAAGATTTGTTTGGAATAACTACAGAACATGACCAAAGAGGAACACCATAGCAGTGAAACAGAGAAGTAAAGTTTTGGAATGGAGCAGTCAGACGTCAGAACTAATTCAGGAAAAACCACGAAGAAGCTTCTGCATGTACTTATAATTTGATAGATTTAGTGAGCATTTGCAAAATTGTGCATCAATATTTTCAAGACAACATGTGAAATGCAGACCGACTGCTACCAAAGAAAAGCTGAACGCTGGAATTGAGTCTGAAATCGCTCTGTTTCTCACCAACACTGTCACAAAGCTTTGACTTCATTGACGTCTCTGTCCTATAATATATAGAGTTTATATTATAGGATAACCTGTGTGAATCCTGAGTAGCTGAAATTAATATAACTACAGCTTAGTCTAACATCAATAATTACATAATACATTTGAAGTGGAATTATAAAGTATCATAAAAAGAAAACTATTAAGTCCACCTAAATATTTCAGTTGCTACTTTTACTTCTTAATCACTCTTTAGTTGTAAAAATAGATCCAAATGTACCTGTAGATGTTCTAGTATCCACCAGGGGG
>NW_006800069.1:129000-160495 GCF_000485575.1 Poecilia formosa
GTTGGGGCAGGTCTTACCGAGGTGGCAGAGGGAGGTTCAGGGGCAGTTGGGGCAGGTCTTACCGAGGTGGCAGAGGGAGGTTCAGGGGCAGTTGGAACAGCTTTAACTTGGGTGGCAAAAATAGCTGCAGGTATAATACCTTTGGCAGCAGCAGTAGGGGTAGGCACATGGGTCAAGAAAATGTATGACAAGATCATGCACCTTTATGAGATGATCAAGAAGAACATCGGAGTCGTCCTTCTGGTTGTCGCTTTTTACTTCCTGCTGTTCTTGTCGTTTTGTGACAGAGTACCAATGGCTGGAGCCATTTTCCTATCAAGTGGGATATTGGTGATGTTTCTGGTCATACTGTTTTTGTTCACTGTCATTTTGAAACAATGACAGTTTGTGACTATGTACCCAGTTTAATGTATTTTGGGAACTGGATTCAAATGGAGATATGGAGACGTAACTGTTGGGTTTTAAGATGTGCAATTGTCTTCAGTGAATATGAAGATTTTTAAAAAGATCTCAGCCCAAACGTTACTGATGTTTACATGAACACACAATTAATGCGTCTGTGTGTTCTCTGCGTGAAAGGTGATTCATGGGTTAAGAAGGAGCAATTAGTAATCTGGTTTAGAGCTGGATCACTTGACAATGTGTTAATCCCTTAAACATTTAATGTGTAATTAAACGATAAAGGTGACAAGTAAATTTTATGAACTAGATCACACTTTAAGTAAATATTTGTTGTATTTAACATATTTCAGGTAAGAAATGAACATGTAATGAAATAGATCCTGTCCTAGAATTTCATGTAATTGACCATTACAGGTAACAAATGTGATGATCACCTAGCCAAGGTAATAGATTTTATGAAAATTTTTTTTTAAATATAATTGTGGTTAAAAAAAAATAAAAAAATGGTCAACATGGAATAAAAATATGCCTAATCTATATAGTTCAGAAGAATAATTTCACAATGATTTTGAGTTAATGTGGCACACAAATTGGAAACTAAGAAAACATATTTAATATTAAAATTATTTAAAATATTGACTATGACTTAAAATTTTAATAGGGGATAGTGTGCCTCATGTAATAGCATGAATTACCACTTTTTTGTATCAGTTGGTCACAAGACAAGGCATTTATTTACAGGAGTGTTTGGTTCGTAAATTGACGGTCCCTTTGTGAACCTCGGAGCGCTAGAGTACAGCTGGCCGAAACTAGCGTTCATAAATCGGATCAACCTTGAGTTAAACGTCTCTTACTCCGTGGCACGCGAATATCCAGTATCCAACTTGAAAATAACTCCGCTGCAGGCGGTAACACAATGAAAACACTTGAAAAGGTTTGTTTTGGTCTGCAAAGATGGCGCCGAGCGACGCAAACATCATACGCTGTGACGTCGGCTCCAAAGCTCTATTCCTGGGAGGATTACTGGGGAAACGATGAGGAGTCTTACTCCTGGCGCCCACCAGAGTAGCATTATTTCATTGTAATTTATAAGTTTTTCTTTAGCTAGTCTATATTCATGATAGAAGTTACATCTCTCTTTTTTGGTTATAATGCAATATTTAGTGAAACTTGTTTATCGCGCCCACAAATCACACAAAGCCTCATGGGGGGCGCAATTTATTCCGTATTGCTATGAATGTCTGATAGACACACCGCACATCTCTACAATGAGTGTAAAAATAATGACCAAAACAACACACGTGAAATTTTAAGGTCAGTTTAATTGTCATTGCGGGACCTAAATAGACACCGGCTAACAGAATATCAATATCTCAAATATATTAAATGATGAAATATTGCCCTGTTTTTTGTTTCATTCTTTTTCAATTGCTCTGTTGGCGGCAATTTATTCACATACATTTATTATTATTAAAGATCAGTTGTACAAGTTTGTGTCATTGGGGGGCCCCGATGACATGTTAGCATGCACCTCAGAAAGTATGTAGTTGCGCCCCTGTTCTTCAATACTTATGTTGTGTTTTAAATTAGAATGTTGTAATAAAGAATTGTGTTGATATACATTGTGTTTTTATTGATATTACAAAAATTAAGTTGTAAGGGACAGAAAAGGCATCTGCAGCTGACCCAGATGCCTCAATGAAGGACAGGCCAGCAGAGCCCGGGTCTGGTTTGCCAGAGGTGAAACGGTTTATGGGCCAGTTGGACCAGACCTGGTCCGGAAACTATTGTCCATCAGGTTCTGGTCCAGTTCTGGTGACTCTGTTTGGATACAACAATGTGGCATTTTGTGTAATTCCTGCCATGTGATTGGCTGAGGTGATGTTTGGATTAGCTGTATTAACTGGCAACCTTTAGGAAAACCGTTGGTGTTGAAAATGTAGAATCACTTGAGTCAGGGTTTTGTATATCAGGTCATAAATAATGAATACTATAAACTAGAGAAATAGCATAATTTCACAGAAATTTCATATCAGCGTCAGCAGAAAACTGAACTCTGTTCAGAGATGTCATGAATCCCTGATTTCAGGAAAAAATAATGTTTGTTTAAAACCAAATAATTATTTGTACAAAATATACAGCTGGCCAGACAGGAAATATTTATAAATGAGACATTTTTCCTCTGTCTCTGATAATGGACACTTACTGACACCAGTTTAAATCTGTCTGAAAACAACCTATGATATTACATACCAATGTTTCTAACAGTCCTAACTCAGTTTGCATTGTGTTAAGTGAGACAAAGCTATTTTGAACTGGATCTGCACTGGTTTTCTACAGGTTTTAACCAGGTTCTCTACAGTTTCTGGTTCCATTTAACTAACTATTGCTCCATCTTCCTGCTACCCACTGCAGCCCAGCAGCAGACCTGTAGCTGTAGGCCAGAGGCCACAGGAAGAAACAGTGGAGGAAGACCAGCACAGTAGGCCAAAGGTCAAAAACCCACCAACCCTACACCATGATTCCCAAGGTGCCCAAGCATGCAAATGGTCTACCAAGCTGACCTGATTTCCCCTCCACCAAAGGGAATAAGCTGCTCTCATGATTCCTCTGGACAGCAGCCACAGTAATGAACTTATGGTCCATCAGCATGGAGACAATTCTAACCCTAACTAAAAACAGTAAGTGTTAAGGAAAGCTGCTACTGAATTAATTTATAGTAACATAAGTCAGACAAACTCCAGACTGCATAAAAATTACTTTGGAATAAAGTTTTCCCTTCATATTGAGAGAGGATGGTATCATCCTGACACCAGAGAGGTTCTGCTTCTGGCTCTAGTGATGGAGATAAAAACCAACTGAACTGGATGAATGACAATAAACTGATAAAAATCATTAAAAATGAATCATTTATTAACTAACACACAAACTGACAGGAGGTTCTGTTCATTGTTAGCGCATCCATCCATCCATCCATCCGTCCATCCATCCATCCATCCATCCATCCATCTATCCATCCACCCATCCATCAATTCCAGCTCCTCCGGGGGAATCCCAAGGCGTTCCCAGGCCATCCGAGAAACATAGTCCCTCCAGCGTGTCCTGGGTCTTCCCCGAGGCCTCTTCCTGGTGGGACGTGCCCAGAACACCTCACCAGGGAGGCGCCAAGGAGGCATCCTGACCAGATGCCCGAGCCACCTCACCTCGCTCCTCTCGACATGAAGGAGCAGCGGCTCTACACTGAGTCCCTCCCGGATGACCGAGCTTCTCACCCTCTCTCTAAGGGAGAGTCCAGACACCCTGCGGAGGAAACCCATTTTGGCCGCTTGTATCCGTGATCTCGTTCTTTCAGTCAAAGTAGTTTATATTAAATTTACATCAGTGATGAAGAGAAGAAACTGATTAAAGTGAAAACTAAAAAAAAAAAAACACAGTTTAAAACTGAACATAAATCATCAACCAATCAGCTTCAGCCAATCATCTGCACTTGTTCCTTTTGATCACGAAGTAAATTCCCACAGCGGCTCCCAGCAGGCCGATGGTCAGACCGACTCCACAGAAGATAGACGGACCGAGACCGGAATGAGGATTGTCCACCTCCACATCTGGAGACAGAGACAAGAAACATCTGGATGTTTGATTTAATAACATTTAATCAGGTTTATCATTAACTTAAAGGCTCCCCTTCAGGATTTCAGTCTAGTTAAAGTCTCCTCACCCCAGGTCATGGTCTGTGGTTTTGTCAGAGCCACATGCTCCACGGAGCAGCTGTAGATGTCTCCCAACTGAGGGACGAACTGCAGCCTGGAGATCTGGGTGAAGGTGAAGTCCTTATTGAGGAGGGGAACATTGATGCTGCTTCCTTCAGTCACTTCCTGACCGTTTTTGGTCCAGGAGACGTTGACCGGAGCCGGATAGAAACCAGAGACGTGACAGATCAGGATGTTCTTCACTCCCAGCTCCACATTGTCTCTGGGGTAAATCATCATGCCGTCGGGGGGGTCTGAGGAGAAACGGGGAGGTTAACTGGAGGAACAGGACCTGATGGAGAGTTTGATCCAGGAAGGGTCAGAGCAGAACGTCTGATGGTGGACCGGATAGATCAGAGTCTACCACATTCACAACTCAGAGCATCAAAGAGAAGCAGAAGAACTGATGACCTGCTTTACTGTAACTCGGCAAATGGTAAACCATGGGGTGGGGCTAACCGGCAGCAGGTCTGTTAGAGATTAGAAATAAACTAATGGAATAGTTTCCAGAGGAACTGGACCAGAACTGGACCCAGACCATCAATATGACCTACTTTGTTTTATTATATTATGGGATGTTCCCAGTAACCACCATCGTCTTTACTGGGAGCAGAGGACAGTTATTGTTCATATGTAAAGATGAAAATGATAAATTCCTGTTTTATTTCTAATTATCCAGCCTGACTGAATCTCTATGGGAATATTTTAGTTATTTATTCTCAGTTTCTTTTGGTTTCTGATTTCTATGTTAAAGTTTTGTGAATAAATTCTTTAACTTTACAAACTTATTGATGGTCAGATAAAATAAAATTAATAACATGAAGAGTTTTACTTATATTAATTATTTGATGAATTAGATGGAGCAAAAAAAGAGCTAAATATTAATATTAATTCTTTCACGTGAAATAAAATGTTTGAAAGCACTGAAATATAGAAACAACCCGGAGTGAAATATCTGCTTTCATCAAGTCAGAAAGCTCTGCATGTTATTAATGGTTAATAAACAGTTAATAGAGTGATAATATTAGATGAATATAAACTGTAATAAACTGGAACAGCTTTAATTAACATCATATGTCAGATTTTAGACAACATGGTTTTTCCTCACTGGACTGGATTTAATTGATTAAAATATTCTGATTTGTTAATAATAAACATTTAATTATAAAAATGATCAGCTGATCAGAGGTGAAAATAAATCAGTTTAAATAATTATTGTTCTTCACCGTTTTCATCTGGGATGTCCTTCATGGCTATACGAATCGTCCTCAGGTTTGCTCTGCAGATCTGTTGATTAGCCACAGCTGTTTCATAAGCTCCTGGGCGGCTCATCTGGTCAATAAAAGGAGGCAGAGGTTCGACTCCTTCTCCCTTCTGGAAGTTGGCGTACCACAGCACTTCTCTATCCAGGGTGTACACAGACTCTCCATCAGAGTCTGAGCATCCATCGATACTAAGGTCCTTATGTAGAACTAAAAACACAGAGAGAGAAACTGATGAAGAACCTGGAGCAGAACCTCCAGAACCCCATGGGTCTATCAGAACCAGTTTGGACCCGGTCAGAACCAGAATAACTCACCATCAGCAGAGACCCAGAGGACCCCGCTGAGGAAGAGGAGCAGCTTCATCTTCATCAGTCAGACTCTCAGAGACTCTGAGAGGAACTGAAGCTGCTGCTGGAACCAAACGCTGGCAGCAGCCAATCAGAGGGCATGAGGGTTGTGACGTCATCAGGAGCTGGGCAGAGGAAGGCTGGAGCTCCAGAACCAGTTCCTCGGGTTCAGGAACTGGTTCTGCAGGAGTCCAGGAGAACCAACTGCTGGTTCTTTGTTTGTAAACTTTGTTCATTTTTAATTTTTAAATGTACTACAGAACCAGAACAGAACCCATTTCTCTCTGTGATCTTCAGCCCTCAGGCTCTTCTACCCGGTAACCAGTGATGCAGAGGTCATGGGACTCTGTTCTGGTTTTTACAGCAGTTCCTATCAGAACCAGTTAGTTCCTCTGACTGGGAGAGAGAGAGAGACATGGCTCCATCACCGCTCTGCTGGCTGCTGATCGTCATCATCATAAACTCTGCTGGTATGATCAATAACTGATAATATGATCAATACTCTGGTAATAACTGATAACCACCAATCATTAAGTTATATGGATCAATATTCAGGGTTTAAACTGCATATTTCTATAAAAATATAGAAATATGCAGTATAGAAATATGTAGTATTGATCAGGATCAATAATCTGATCACTGATCAATACTACAGCTAATATCTGGATCAATAGTCTCTTACTCTGGATCAGTTCTGCTGGCAAATCAGTGATGCAGATTCAAAACTGATAAACTGATCAATGTTCTGATTAATTATTGATCATTAATATGGTAATCATTACTTCAGTCCATTCAAATGTATTGATTGGTAATCGATGTGAAGTTGATCAAATGAACGCCTGCTAGGATCAATAACTGACAGTAAATCAATGCTGAGGTTCTGTTTTGGTTCCAGATGGATTCAGAAATTGCCAAGTGAATCTTTGTGCCTTTAACTCCACTGAGCTGCTAGACATCCAGTTCATCAGCTCCTACATTTACAACAAGATAGAGTATGTCAGGTTTGACAGCAACGTGGGGAAGTTTATTGGATATACGGAGTTTGGAGTGAAGAATGCTGAACAATGGAACAAAGATCCTTCAAGGATAGCAATGATGAGAGCTCAGAAGGAAACCTACTGCCTGAACAACATTGGTGTCGACTACCCGAATGTTCTGACTAAATCAGGTGAGTTTGATTTGATCATTTCCTGATTCTCTGATCAGTTCTGACTGATGATCATTAAACTGAATATTTCAGTCTTCATTTATTTATTATTGATTAACTTAAACATTAAACTCTGATGTCATCAAATGATCAATGTTTATCTCTCACCATGGATCTGATCAGCTGATAGAGATCCAATCACTGCTGATATTAGTGATGGTAATAACTACTGGAGTTAATCAATATTAAATGCATAGATATATTAATGACATCAGAAATGTTTAAAGAATCAATTAAATCTGGAAACAAGCAGGAAAAAGAAAATAATTTTCCTGTTAATTGTTCATAAATATAAAATTCACTATAGAACTTAAATACTGAAGTTACATCTAGTTATAGATGGACTCAGTCTATAACATCCAGTTCTATTATTATTAATGATTTGTGATTTATCTACAATAATAACATTAGTTTATCAGAACTCTGGTCTGTTTATAATTATATTTATGTATTAATTATAACTATATAAAACCCAGGTCTGTTTGGATCAATAACCAGAATGATCACAGTAAATTTAATAATCTACTTCCATTTCCCCTCCAGTTCTCCCAGCAGCTTCAGTTCTGGTTAAACTGGTTTTATCATCAATAATCAACACAGAAACTGATAATATTGATACAATAATATAAATACTTCCTGTGACATCCAGGCATAATCAGAATGGATCATGAATGGATTAATTTGACCTTAATATTAAACCAATAACCTGTCAATAATCTCCCAGTCATCCCCACCGTCACACTTCACTCCAGGACGCCCCCTGCTGGCCACCACCCCTCCATGCTGGTCTGCAGCGTTTATGATTTCTACCCTAAAACCATCAACGTCGGGTGGCTGAGAGATGGACAGGAAGTGACATCAGACGTCACCACCACTGACGAGATGGAGGATGGAGACTGGTACTACCAGATCCACTCCACGCTGGAGTACACGCCCAGGTGGGTCAGAACCAGAACCAGTAGAACCCCTGGGGTCTGACCCAGCTCCCTGCTGGTTCTGACCCGGATCTTTTGGTTCTGACCCAGTTCTGTTCCTCTCTCTTCAGACCTGGAGAGCGCATCTCCTGCAAGGTGGAACATGCCAGCCTGAAGGAGCCTCTGATCACCGACTGGGGTAAGAAGGACAACAACTGGAGACACCTGGAGGACGGAACACCTGTCTCACCTGTCCTCATATCTCACTTGTCCTCATGTCTCCCCCTGTCCCTCTCCTGTCCAAACATGTCCCCACGTCTCTGTCCTCTTCCTCTCTGTCCTTCCAGACCCGTCCATGCCAAAGTCAGAGAGGAACAAACTGATCATCGGAGCTTCGGGAATGGTCCTGGGTTTGATCCTGTCTCTGGCTGGATACATCTACTACAAGACGAAGCCCAGAGGTCAGAACCAGAACCTGAACAGAACCAGAACCTGAACAGAAACAGAACCAGAACAGGACCAGAACCAGTATAGAATCAATTCAGACCAGTTCAGACAGTTTTAGAGACAATTTAAAACCAGTTGAGAGCCAGCTGCATTCATGTACTGAAAGAGAAAGGTCAAAGGTCAGAGCCAGAACACAACCAGTTTAAAGCAAGTTTATGGAACCAGAACACATTTAGGCCCGGTCCCGATTCTCTCCCTCCCTCCCTTGTTCTTGTTGGAGGTCAAAGGTCACAATGTGTCCCACATTCTTCTCATCCGCCCTAAGTCCATTTTGGGTTCTGTTTCCACCTTTACTCTGAGTCTGCACTTTTACTGCCTTTGGCAAAGTGTATTACCCACAATTCATAGCTGCATGTGACAGATTTATGGAAATGTTTTGTTTGTCCGTCTTTGTAGAAAATCTAAATAAAATATCATAACAAGGCTCACCCTCAAGTTGCTGCTCCAACTTTTCTCACAGACATATCCCTGTTGGCCAAAGCTATCCAAGACAGCACCGTCCCACCGCCTGCGCCCATGGCGGTCAGCGGAGATCCAACCAACTACCTCAAATGGAAAGATTCATTCGTCTCACTGGTGGACTGGAAAAGCATATCTCCTGCTGATAAACTGCATCTACTAAAAAGGTACATCACTGGTCCTGCTCTTAAATGTCTGGAGATCATATTTTATTGCAGTGAAGGAGATGCATACAGAGAAGCAATGAAGAGGCTTGACCAGCGCTACGGTCAGCCTTTCATTGTTCAGAAGACATTTAAGCCCTTTTGCGAAGGACCAATTTGATTTTGGAAAATGTATATATGGAATTGTTTGGCCTGTGTGTGTTGGCGCCTGTCAGGATTTTTATGTGTTATCACTCTTGCATCAGTAGTCTCATATTCAGTTAGAAGTGTCAGTTTTTTACTGTGTGTGTTGGAAACTTTTAACCCTCACTCAAAGAAGGTCTCTGCAGCATGATTACCTCTAGATTCCCTCAGCCCTTGGGAGAAATCTCCCACATGTAAAAGACTAGATGACCTGCGTGAAACATGTTCTTCTTTTATCTCTTTCTTTCTTTTTTTTTAATCTCTCCCTTCCCTGAAAATAAAAGACAAGCTCAAGCTGGAAGTTATCAGAACGCGCGGTGGGCAGCTTGCTGGAGCGGTCCGCTGCGTCTTGTCTTTTCGTGAAAGCTTGATTTCAAAACTCATGTCGTCTGTGGTTCTTTTTTATGTAGGTTGGGAAGAAAATACCTGTCATCTTGATGCCGTGACCCACATGAAGATAACAAGTTCCGGATGGACAAAGATGACCTGAAAAAAGTATTATATGATGAACATATTAAAAAATAAACATATTAAGTCATCTGCTATGACTCCTACACTGAAAATGTGAAAACACGTGATGAAGAAATGCATTTGGTTTCCTGCTGTTTCATTTATACAGTACATTTCTTTTTAGTGTGTTTGTATTCCTTAGACTGGAAAAAAATTAGCATTTTTATTGTTCCTTTTTCATTTTCTTGTCTTCTCTTTTCTTTAGATTTTAGGTAGCTCACACATATGTCAGAATGATAACAGGAGGGGAATGTTAGGATTTTTATGTGTTGTTATCACTCTTACATCAGTAGTCTTATATTCATTTAAAAGTGTCAGCTTTTTACTGTGTGTTGGAAACTTTTGACCCTCTCTGATGATATGTACCATTTCTGGCCAACACTCTGGCACTAGAGTTCTTCTTCTTCTCTTCTATTATGGCGGCTTGCAAGAAACGTTAAGATGCATACCGCCACCTACTGTACACGACTGTGTAGCAACATTTCTTTACATCTGTTAAATTCTATTTTTTAATCTTGTATTTTGAAGAAAAATAAATAATGCTTTTCTTAATCTATAAATATCCATTATGTTTCCTTCATTTCCCAGTATTCCTTTAAGACTCCATTCTTGACCTTCTTGTCCTTCCAACCATTCTTTTCAAATTCTCCCTTTCAGATTCATATGTTCTACAGTTCATCAATACATGTTCTACATTTCCTTTCTCTCCACATCCTTCACATTTATCATTATTTTTCCTCCCTATTAAATATAAAACATCATTTAAATAGGTATGGCTTACTCTTAATCTGATCATTATTATTTATTCCCTTCTGTTTCTCTCATTAATAATTCTAATTAATACTGACTTTTGTACTTTATATAATCTTCTTCCGTTTTTATCTTCATTCCACCTTTTTTGCCATTTTTCCATTTCTTTATTCTTAATAAATGATTTCCCTTTCCCAAAAGGAATCATAATCGTTATTGTCACCTCTAAAGCCCTTTTTGCTCATTTATCTGGCTTTTCATATCCTTTTACCCCTTCAAGAGCTGGTACCAAACATCAATGCCACCTCTGTATAATTAAATAAACTGCTGAATTTCTAATACTAAATCTTTCCTTAATACTGCTGCAAAACATGTCTGAGATCAGGCAGCAGCTTATTAGACGCCTTAAACACAATTTGAGCAATTTTAAATTCCACCAGCACTTCAAGTTTAAGAGTTTTAGATTTTAAAAATAATGTGTTTGTGGTCTCATAATAACCAACATTATGGATGGTTCTAATGTTTCTGTAGAAAATTCAGTGGAAGTAAAGAGCTTTTGTAATAAATCCCCCAAACTTTGTACAATGTTAAATAAGGCAAAATCAGAGAGGTATAAAGAATATAAAGTGATTTATTATTCAGAATGTTTGACTTTAGCCAGGATTGATTTGCTTCTATTTAGTTTATTCTGTAAATGTTTAGTATGAGGTTTACAACTGATTTTATCATTTATTACCCAGAAATATAGATTTAAAATAAGAGCCATCAGCAGATCAACTGAAAGTAAAAGTTAAAATTCTTATATACCAGCTGTAGGCACTAAAGTCCAATTCATCAAGATTATCAAGTCTGATGCAGGTGATAAAAGCAATATTCTTGACACACAGCCTTTTTTATGACAAAAATAACTAAGGTACTTTTCAGTTTATTTGTTGAAAATGCTTTGAAGCATGTAGAATTTTTTTTTCTACTTCACAATTGTACACCACTTTGTGTTGGTCTTTCACATAAAATCTGAATATTTATGCTTGTTGCTGTCATGTTGTATAAAAAATAGTTCAAGGGGTGTGAATACTTTTGTCTGACAACACCTCAGTTGTCTTATCAGACAAATGTTAAACACACCCTGGTCTTTCAGTATCTTCTGTTTGTTATGTTGTTAAGTTTGCTTGTGTGACGCAGCCAGTAATAAAATCAAAAGTGAAATGAAGCGTCCAAAGAAGCCAAAGAAAAAAGTTGCTTCTCCTTGGTGAGTGGCTTTTCTGAGGGATTCCTGAGCAATTCTTTCTTCAACATCATGGAAGGTAAGATATTATAATAACTAATAATAAATGTTAACCCCTTTGACTCTTTCTAGAAATCTAAACTCGTTGTTTTTGTTGCTGTTCGTGCTTTCCCTGACATTCTAACACAGAGCAGGCAATGCCAGCATATTTCTAACATGTACTTCTCTTGTAAGAAAGACAAAGTAAAACAATTTGAAGTTGATCAACTAATGGGAAAGTTTGGAATATTAATTTGATATCACTGCACCTTTAACACTGCGGTCATCAAGCTCAAGAAGCCGTAACTCAGAGGATTTTCTCAATTTTCTCACTAACAAAATCGCAAATATAATGTTGCATCTTAACACTTGTGGATGAGACATGTCTGTGATAAACTGTAATCATTCAAGCTCAAAAGAGTGATTTCATCAGTCGCCTTTGTTCATCGTTTCCTGTTTTAGAAAACAACAACATTTAAGTTACATTCTGCTGTTTTTGTGTGTGACCTGTTTCTCCTGTATTTGTAGGCCCTCCAGCTGCTTGTTGTGGGTTGGGAGCAAGACGGAACAATTCCCAACGTAGGTCTATTTTTTTTTTTTTTTTACCACGTGTAAATGAGTTTAATTACACACAAATTGTAAAATTCTGAATGAACTGAACTTATGTAGCATTTTTTAGCCTGTAAGTTTTTAATTAATTATTTACAAAAGGTCTGAAAATGTTGTGTTTTGTTATTCTTTCTAATTACTTGCCTTTAAAGTCTAACTGATCCCCCAGTGAAACCATAAAAATTTATGCTCTATATAAAAAGAAGCGACAAGTGACAAGTCTAACAACTCAGACGGTATCATACAGCACTGTTGTAACCAATAGGAAAATTCAACTGCAGTAGCCACAGCTTAACCCAAAGAGGGCAGCACTATATCACAGAGTAAAATTAGGAAAGAAGAAAATTTCAACATTTGCTCAGAAGCTTTAAGATAGCACCCCAAGTTAAATGCTTAGTTTATTAGCAAAGAAAAGTTCTTAAATTTGTGCAATTTACGACAAAGAAAATGTTGCATGAGAATATAACTGAGTAAAATAATGATGAATAATTTATATGACATAAAACAATTTAACTATAAATTCCTATTTCAGGTAAGACATCATAGGTTACTGTGATTTCTCATGTCCTGGCCCCAGCTTTAATTATTATTTTTTAGTAAGGTTAGATGTAACATATATATGATGCTTCTTGAAGAACAGTCAACAAAAATAAATGTTTTTTTTTTCTTATCTCTTAGTGCGCCTAAGAAGAATCGCCATCATTGGACAAACTGGAGCAGGAAAAAGCAGCCTTGGAAACACCATATTTAAAGAGCAGAAGTTTAAAGTCAATCATGACGTGGATCCTGGGATGAGTGGATGTGAAGCAAAGACCAAACGTGTTGGTGGGAGAGAAATTACTCTGATCGATATGCCTGGATTATTTGATCCAGAGAAAGATGAGAAACAGCTGAAGGCTGAGTTACTGAAAGGAATCACAGAGTGTTCGCCTGGCCCTCACGCTTTCCTCATTGTGCTCAACATGGAGAAATCTACAGAGAAAGACAACGACATCGTCAGCAAAATGAATGAACACTTCTCTGAGGAAGTGTTTAAATATTCCACTGTTGTCTTTACACACGGTGATCGGCTCCCAAGACGGAAACAAATCCAAGGGTTAGTGAAAGAGAACAAATTCCTCAGCGATTTAGTAGAAAAGTGTGGAAATCGATGCCACGTCGTTGACAACAAACACTGGAACAAGAGATCGAAGTACAGCTACAGAAGCAACCGGTACCAGGTGAAGAAACTGCTCAAGTCAATCGAGAAGACAGTGGAAGAGAACGACGGAAGCTTCTACACCAATGCCATGCTGCAAAAAATAGAGGAGAACATTAAAAAAGAAGAAGAACACATCGCAAAGTCTTCCAGAAACATATCAGAGAAAAAAATCAGAGAGACGGCTAAAGAAAGGACACATGAAGATTTCTTAAACAAGCTAGCAGGCATCACTACTGGTGCTTTGTTAGGAGCTGTTTTTGGTTCAGTAGTGGCTGTTGTTGCAGTTCTACCAACATCAAGTGCCATCAACTTGGCAAAGAATTTATGGAGCGGAACTGTTACAAAACCAGCTTCGGACTCAACAGCAAGTGCAGCACCAGACAATACAGGGGAAGCAGAAAAAGAAGCAAATGTAGCGGCAGAAATAGGGGAACCACCAACAGCAATGGTGGAAAAAGAGGCAGATACAGCAGCAGCAGAAAAACCACTAGCTGCACAAAAGGTGGCAACAGTAGAGAAAGGAAAAGCAGTAGAAGCAGCTGCAAATATCAGAAAAGAACCTCCAAAAATAGGAGAAGTTATGAAACAAGTGGGTGTGACTGCAGTAGCAGGAGCGTTTATGGGGGGTGTAGCAGGATACAAAGCAGCAGAAAAAGCAAAAACTCCATGGGAAGCAGCAGAGAAGGCGGCTCAGGCTGTGTCAGCTACAGGATTTACAGCCATAGAGAAATCTATAGAGAATCTTTAATCAGAGCTTGTTAAACCCATGACCAAAGACTCTTAAAGGAACAGGGCACATATATATACTGGGAATTGATATAGTTCAATACGGTTCAACATCTAGTTGATTGATTGTGATTTTTTAAAGGGATTTTGTGTAAATAACAAATACAGTTATAAACAAATGTGAGAAAATAGTCAGTGTTGCAAATTTTATGCAACTTCTTACATGTGTTGAACCATGAAATAAATTCATATTTGATGTGAAATCAGTTGTCATAAATTTACATTTTAATAATTGAATGACATAATTGATTAATTAACTGTTTATAAAATCATTTAAATGTTTATTTAGTTCACGATCATGGTACATTTAACTAATGACACACTGACATTAGTATATGTTTATTTAATTTTGTCCCTTTTAGCCCTCCAAAGAAGATAGCACCTCCACAATAGCAAAAAAAGCTATGTAAATATCAAGCAAATACATTTTTTTTCCCAATAAACAATATGCAGATCATAATCTGTCTCTATCATATCAAATCAGAGATGCATACAACTGTAAAAAAATGTGTGTGGGTTTGAAATTATTTTATTTACTGTAATACATCGGAATCTGTCAAAGCTACGACATCATCAAGATGTATTTTCCTAATGTTTGAGTGGATTATGATGTTTTTAATTTTCATGAATTTTACACTTTAAAAGATTACTCTGACATTTAGTAGTTAAAAATGATTTTACTCTTTCTGACCTTAAACAGAAAATGTTTAAGATTTAATGTTATACATTGATGGAAAGAAATGTGTCTCTTTTTTGAAAGTGTATGTAAATGTTTAGTAAGCTTAAGTTGCCACAAGTTCCACAACGTTTTTTTTTTTGTTGTTGTTGTTTTTTTTTTTTGAGTATTCTCCATATTGTTCAAACACCAAAGGACCTGAACTGAATGAATTAAAAATGAAGTGAAAGACATTCTCTCATGTTTTCCCCTCTTTCTCATGATAATGAAGGTCTTCATTATTTATTCTGGTTCACTTAAAAATAAATGAGAAAAATCACCGGGAGAAACAGATTGAAGCATTTTATGCTTAGTTTGTGGGTTTTCTTAGGCAGCTTTTTCTTATCTGGTACTGACGATGACTACTTCTGATAACAAAACAAACAGATAAAATATAAGAATTAGTGTGACTAATCTCTGAAATAGGGCGAAAAATGTTTGAATTTATTGTGACAGAGTTCAAGTGACTTACCTCTGTTGTCTCTCTCCTGTGCCTGGTGTTCAGGCTAAAAGATTCCCCAAACACCTGAGCACCTTTTAAAGGTTCCAGGAGAGACCATTATTGATTGAAGGGAAAGGAATAAACTGTGCACTTTAGAAGTTTAATATTATAGATTTACATCTATAGAAATTATGTGTTTAATTATAGATAGTGTTTAACCAGGTAATATAACAGTCAGACTATTAGAGTGACTGCATTTGTTCATCTCTAGATTAACAAAAAAGATGCAAAAACCTGAATTTATGACAACTAAGACATAAAGTCAACTAAAACATTTGGAGTTTCGTAGTTTTCCAAAAGCATTGCTGAAATTTACTCTTATCCTTTTCTTGTGAACCGATAATAGTGTGATGTTTCATCCTATTAGCTGGATGAATAATCTCTTTATATTTAGAGAACACTTGCCCTTAAGACATGGTTTCTATAGATTCTTTTTTATTTAATCAGATCTTTTTATTGGACCAACCATCTGATAGCATGTTGTTTTGTCTTCAGCCACTGGAAAAAATCTTCAGGATTTTACAAGAATCTACAAATTTATTTGGTTCTCGTCACTGAACATATGGCTTGCCAAAAGCAAACTGAACTTAAACTATGTAAAATTATGACAATTTTAGATTTGTTGGTATTTTAGACTTTTTCTAAGAAATACTTTCTTAAAATTTACTGTTGACATTTTTGCTTCACATCTAACGTTTTTCCTGTGTGGCCAGTTTCTGTCATCCAAGGATGAAGATATGAAGAAACCAAAGCAGACAGTAGAGACACTAGCAACAACCTCTACGAGTAAAACTCTTTATTCTTGGGTTTGATGCCTCAGGTCGTCATCCTGTTCAGTTTCAATAATCTCAAACAAAGCAGCTCCACACATTTTTGATACTTGACATTTATTACATTTATTCCATCTCTTCAGGAATACAGAAAGACAGATAAGTAAAAGAAAATGAACAAACGTAATTTGTGGCACAGATTTAACTCTCAAAAACAGTTAAATTCAGGATAAAGTGAATATGGACTTTCATAGCAGTCATAACTGCTTGATATCATGAGTAAAAATATGAATAATACCAGAACTTTTTCTACTGTTGTTGACAAGTTGGCATACTTCTTGTCCGTCCTGAACTTTTATCCAACAAGTCCTGGAATGACTTTTCAAATTTTTTCAAAAACAAAATTCCATTAAGAATTTTTCTTAAGAATTTTTCAGTGCCAATCACTGAGGTATATACAAAATAAATCACGTGGGATATACATGTTATATTAATAATATTGACTACTTGGTTCTGTCAATGCATAACAGAAAATGATGAACAAATGATCAACCCCTTTATTTTTACCAAGACAAATAAAAGCTGGAACCGGATGTAAAGTTATTCCAATAAATATTACAATTGATTTAATAGATCTGAGTGAAAAAAAATCAAGATGAATGAGTACATAAATCACATATCTAAATATTCAGTACAAGCAAGACATTACCGTTTTCATTCTAAACACATCAAAACAAAACTACTTATTTATGAAGAAGCAAATATTGAACCAAAATGAAATTGCTAAAATGTGATGACAAGGCTAAATGGAGATCACACATTATTGAGCCTTAATATGGCAGATATACTTGATAAACATTTTTGAAATATTTAATATCAAATATAAACTATATTTAACCCTTTGCAATGACAGGTAAGTTCTACTGTTAAACCATTCAAGATTCAGGTTTAAACAGTAGCTACCATTTGTGATTCACAGTGAGTTCTATCAGATTGAACTATTTAGATGTTTCCACTCTGAAACATGGTATAAAAATATTCACAATTTGGTTTAAAAGCCAATTCTCTAAACATAAATCAAGATTTTCATCTCATATTTCAAAGCTAGATCCTGAAGTCGAGGTGAGAACAAAGCTTTCCACCACAAAAATAAAATATCAAGAAGGGGGCGCTGTTGCTTAAAAGAAAATTCTTAAAAGAAAAGTTGCTTAAAAGAAAATTCAATAATTCATAGTCTTGATCACACTGGGGAAGATGGAAAGTTTCGACTCTCTACTCACAAAAAGGAATTTTATTGCTCCAACTAGGATTAGTAGTCATCATGGTATGGAAAAAAGATTTGAAATCAAAACAGAAAGTCGCCCAAACAAGTTTTATCATGACTTTGAAACGTGGCAATAGAGACCTGAAGTTATGAAAATATACTAATAATATCCTCCTATTTCTCAGAATCCACTGATTGGGACAGCAGTCCTCGGTTTGATACGTTTTGGTTTTAGTTTGGTGTCTTATGTCAGAACAAGTATCATCATAAAAAACACAAAGGAACTAAACCACTTCCTGTTTACAAAGCAATATTTTATAAATGCATATTTTTCTTAGTGAAATGAGTCGAGTCAACTAAAATAATATAAGCCACAAAAAACTAATGAATGTCAAAATAACCTTTGTACTCTGACTTTTTTAAAATTGAGCTGAAATAAGGCATTCTTCTAAATGTATTCGTAAATCAGCTGTCTGAAAAACATCTTGTAATGTGTAATAAGTCTTGTCTCACAATTACATTATTTTCCCAAAGCTTAAGGCGAGATTACTGCTAAATGGAAGAAGGTCTTAAACCTGCTATTGCTGCTGCTGCTGCTACTGTGAAACCAGCAGCTCCAACCACTTCTCCTATGCCTGGTAGGAAAGTTGCTATACATGCAAGAATACATATACCAGCTACTGTTGTACCAAGAAAGGCCTTCCATAGTAGATCTGATTTAATACCTTTTACTTTCTTTAAAATCTCGCAAACTCTTCTTTTAGCTCTCTTCATGATTCCTTCTCTTGCAACTTGTTGTTCTTCATGAAGAACCTGTTCTTCTTCATGAAGAACTGGCAGTTCTTCATGAAGAACTTCTTCTTCTTCATGAAGAACTAGCAGTTCTTCATGAAGAACTTGTTCTTCTTCATGAAGAACCTGTTGTGTCATTTCTTCCACTCTTTGCAGAAACTCATTGGTATAGTACTTTCCATCGTTTTGTACCACTGTGTCTTCAATTGATTTGAGTATGTCTTTCACCTGGAAGGCGTTGCTCCTGAATGTCTCAATAGAACGATTGTTCCAGTGTTCATTGTCTACAACATGACACCGACCACCACATTTTGTTACTATTTCCAACAAAGATTCGTTTTGACTAATATATTCTTTGATATTCTGCCCTATAGGGAGCTTCTCACCATTAGTAAAAACTACTGTTGCATATGTAAACACTTCTTCAGAGAAGTATTCACA
Organism: Poecilia formosa; assembly: GCF_000485575.1. Taxonomy (NCBI): domain Eukaryota; kingdom Metazoa; phylum Chordata; class Actinopteri; order Cyprinodontiformes; family Poeciliidae; genus Poecilia; species Poecilia formosa. Next base: position 147,802 of record NW_006800069.1, read on the forward strand.
AATTTTTTGAATAATGTCATTTTCCTGGTCTGTGAATCGTCCTACTTCAAGTACAATGAGGAAGGCATGCGGCCCTGGTGAACACTCTGTGATACACTTCAATATTTCATCCTTCAGATTTTCTTCAGGCATATTTGTATCAAATAAGCCTGGTGTATCAATCAAAGTAATTCTTCTCCCATTGAGTGACTCAGTTTTTGCCTGACATGGACTTTGACAAGAGCTAGCACCAGGGTAGACGGTGAACTTGTCCTCTCCAAATATGGTGTTTCCGAGACTGCTTTTCCCAGATCCAGTTTTCCCGAGGATCACAATTCTTCTCAAATCAGACTCTAAAAAACAAAAATGTCCCTCAATACTATGACACTCAAAAGATGTGAACAAAAGCAATATGATGAATGTTTGGTGAACGAAGTCATACTTTGTATTCAAAGCTGAATATCAGACACAGACAGCTGTCAAACAGAAAACATTGCAGCTTGGCCCTGGAGAAAACAGATCCTAACAATCCTATAGCCTTCTACCAGCCATCCAGGGCCGGTCCTCCACAGTCTTCGGCTGGTCTTCCAGAACCTCCTTGCAGGTCCAGCTGCCCACTGGACCCAGGGTCCGCCTCCTGCATCGCCGCCTTCCGGGCATTTTGTGGCAGACTCCGCCCTGACTGCACTGTTTTGGTCAGACTGCCATGTTTGTCTTTTTTTGTGTGTGTTTTCTTGGACTCTGTACTGCTGTAAAGTAGGATTTGGTCTATATTTCCTTGATGAGATTGATATTTTTGCTTCACCTTACCACCATGTATTTGGTTATAGAGCAGAAACAGTTTATTGGCTGAGTTTACAATACTTTTTTATTGTAAACTCTCAGGTAGACATTCAAATATTGTATTCTGAAAAGGAAAGAGTTAGAGAAAATAAATGAGAGTGACTTACCATCAGGAAGACATCTGTTGCCAGTGTTTATGAAGTCCCAATCGTTTTCGTTTGACACAGCCCTCTAGTGTACAAGAAAATGGTTAATTTATGTAGGCAAAAATAAAATTTAAGTCTTTAGGCAGTCATGATAAAAATAAGACATACAGAGACAATAAAACACTTTATCAACACAGAATTTGGTAGAACCTAATGATGTGCAAATATTATATTCACACCGCTAAACATCTCCACCAACAACCTAATTTCCAGATTTAAAAAAAAATCTTCTATTAATATTCATATTATGTCTTATATCTTAGCTATCATTTCATTACCATTATATTGAACTCTAGAAGATCAACTGTTCACAAGGTTTCTAGAGGCCTGTCATGGTCATGTTGGTCAAGAAGATTTGAGAGTGAAGAAACAGTATGCATCCAAAGTGCTGTTGAGTCCTACCAACCTCTACTGGAGCTGTGGAGACACTGGTGCTGGAAGAGTCAGAAGATAGAGGTTTGTCTATGACAATCAAGACCAGACGACCTGAGGGCAGCTTCACTGTGTGCTCACATCTCCTTAGGACTTCCTGCTGGTCTACAACAAAACAGATCACACTAATTATTTTGAGATTTAATAAGATGTACATGAAACAATTACAACCAAATTGTTGTATGTTCAACGATCAACTGTTGTACTGTTGCTACAACAGTTGATCCATAGGTGAAAAATGAGTATTATTTAAAATGTGCAGACAATTTCATATTTTCTGCTGATCAAACTTAATTTTGAGCAATAATTAAAGGAGAGGTTTTTTATATTTTCCAGGCATAGGGTGAATTTTATAGCATTATCAGGCAACTCTGTTACCCTCAGTTGTCATAAAATGCAACTGAGGGTAAAGTCAATATTTACAAAATAAATACAGTCAGTATTTATTTTAAAGTCATACAGCATTTTATGCTGTATGAGTTCAACATAAATTTTACTTCCAAATTTAACACCTTAAAACTGGGTCTCTGTCTCTTTAAAAACTCCTGCTCTTTTTGAAACAATGCCTTCAAGAAGCCACCACAAAAGCGCTGCTCTATTAACCTTGTATCAATATTTTACTAGCGTTTCACAGCGTTTTGACAGCTGCATGGTTGCTATGGGAGATTCAAGGATTTCTCAAACATGCATGAAAGGAACAAGGCAACACTCCCATGTTTTTAATGAGGGAATAACAGTATAACATGATGTAGAGCTGAAAAAAGTTAGTAACACTTTATTTGAACGGGTGTGCACAAGAGTGGTATGAGACTGTCATAAACATAACAAGTCATGAACATGAATGACTTCATAAATGTTTATGACTGCTATCATGAAGTATCATATGACAAATTAGGACACTTTTAAAGCACTAAAAGTTGTATTAAAAGTTCTTTAACTTTGCATTATTCAGTAAATAATAAAAGTTTTAATGAATGAAAAGTCAATTAAAAGTGCCATCTTTGCATTAAAAGCATCATTATTTATTGAATGACTCTTCATGACATCAGTCATAGACATTCATAAAGACTCCTTCATCTTTATAACAGGTCATAAACATGACCTGACATGACAGGTCATGTTTATGACCTGTCATAAGACTTGCATGCACACCCCATCAAGAAAAGTGTTACCAAAAAGTCAATTTTGCCTAATATTGCCACTTTACTTGTCTTGAGAGCTTTGGACTCGACCAGGTGTTTGCTAATTAGTGCTGCTGCTAGTCGGGAGGAGCTGTGTGGTGGAGACGTGGGGGAGGGATGTTCTATGAGGCAGAGTGCCCCTCCCCCACTGGTGACGGCATGTCAGAGGAGGAGTTTTGTAGAAACAGGTGGTGCATTGTGAAAGCAAGTGGCAACTCCAGATGGCTGCCATGGGAGATTTAACAATTTTTTAAAACATATTTTTTAACCATCCATCCATGCATCCATTTTCTAACACCCTTGTCCCTTTAGGGTCAGGAGGGTTGCTGGTGCCTGTCTCCAGCTAACGTTCTGGGCGAGAGGCAGGGTCACCCTGGACAGGTCGCCAGTCTGTCACAGGGCAACACAGAGACAAACAACCATGCACACACACCTAGGGAGAATTTAGAGAAACCAATTAACCTGACAGTCATGTTTTTGGACTGTGGGAGGAAACTGGAATACCCAGAGAGAACCCACGCATGCACAGGGAGAACATGCAAACTCTATGCAGAAAGACCCTGGGCTGGGAATCAAACCCAGAACCTTCTTGCTGCAAGGCAACAGTGCTACCAACTGCACCACTGTGCAGCCCCCAATATTTTTTTTAACCAATATGTAAAAAAATAAAATAAAATAAAAATAAAAATGTTTTTTTTTTTAAATAAAAGTTACATACATGCATCATCACCTCATTCACAACCCTTTCTATTAGATTTTCACATTATGATACATGTTCACATTATTTGACTGTACCTAAAGATATCAAATATATTATAAATTTAAATGAAGATATGAAATAATACAATATAAAATAACTTAAATTATACTAGGCAATCAAATCAGGGCCAGTTCATTTGACAGTGTCAATCAAGTTGCCTGTAAGGATTTTTAAGGTGCAGCAGGGGTCAGTATTCAGTGACACAGTATTAACACTGTATCAATACAGTTTGGCAGTGTGTTGAAACATTTTATTAATCCATCACTACATTTTACACAAAATTACTTTCTTTAAACTTTCCTGAATTAAATAGAGACTAGATGCCAATCAACTAAAGATAAAGTTGGTATGGAAAAAAAGTCAGATCAAAACTCCTACATCATCTGTGCTCATTTGTTATTGTTCATGTCATCCTCCACATTTGTTCCACTCACTAAATGTACTTTTTTCAAGACAATTTACACTTGAAATAAGTAATTAACACCTGTAACTAATAGACAGTATTTTACTTTACCTCTTTGATGTTTGAAAGCTACACTGTAGGTCTCATCAGCCGCAGTTGTCACTGGTCCACACTCTCCTCCACCTGACTTGCGTTTAATCTTAAAATAATTTCTAACTTTCTTCTTATTTTGTTCTAAGAGAACGTTGGAACACACAATGAAAACAGGGTATTGATAATGGTCCTCCATCCTCATGCAGAATGCAAACTAACTTCTAGTTCCTCTTGGCCACACTCTTTGTACTGTTGTTGTCATAAACACACAAATGGCTTTTTCCATGATGAAATGTAACTTGAACAAGTTGCGTTCAGGTTACATCTCATCATGGAAAAAAAAAACATTTCTGAGTTTATGAAATAACAGTACAAATTGTGCGGGTAAGAGGAACTAGCAGTCTATCTTTTGAAGGTTTGATTTTACACTTACAGAAATAAACGGGATTGGGTCCTGAAAAATTACTATTATGGTGATTTTTCTTACAAAGTAAAAGTTAAAACCAAGAACATTTTCTGACACTCACAGATCAATAACTTTTATTTAAAACACTCAAATGTGAAATGCAAGCAAACAATTATAATAAGCAAAAAAAAAGAAAAAAACTCACAGTGACTCATTATTCATGGAAAGGGCAACTGGTCTCTGCTTACAGTTTCATCAAGGTGTGGCTCTGCTGCTGCCTTACTGAACAGTTTTGTTTTGCTTTCACTTCTCTGCAATCCAAAAAGATGTTCCCAATAAATCAGATTTAATCCAACCCAGAACTCATTGTATCAGTCATTCATCACATTCAAAATTTGTGACAGAACATTTTACATGTGCCAAGTGGAACTATTCTTAACAGCAGTTCAATAGGAAAAAACAAATGATAGTAAAATTCATAGAGTAAAACAAGGTGAAAATGTAATATGAGTGAACTTTTTTTTATTATTTCTATGTAGTTTTAGTAAACAGTTTTGCTTGAAAAAAAATCTGTTCAAAGTTTTCTCTATAGTGTGTTCCCAGAGCGCACATGATGTCAAGAGGCTCAAAGTTTTTTTTTTTTTGTATGGTTTGGCCCTCTGTATTCCTCTGTATTCACAACAGACTCAGATTTGTTTCTGTTGGCATACCAATTTCATTTTGCACAAATAAGCATATGCATGTTCAGTTTTTTTTGTCCCTTTTCTTATAGACAACTATTAAAATCAGTTGTGTGGAATTAATCACATGACTGAATTCCCTCATCAGCTCTCCAGAGGTCAGATAATAAAAGTCATTTGTTTGGTTCAGGGGTGTTGCATCTAAAAGTTGCCAGATGGAAGCTCCAGGTGACTGGATTTGGGCATCCCTCACAGTCTCATTTGTCTCTGCCTGTTGTGTTCTGAGAATACATTTCCACTCATTTTAGTTATTCTTGTCATGACACCGTCATAAATATGACATAACACCTGTCATGAACATCAGTAAGTCTTCATGAATAGTTATGACTGTTTTCATAAAGTGTCATTCGGTAAATTGTGACACTTTTAATACACAGATGACATTATTCAAAATGTCTTTGTTATGACAACTTAACATTAACCAAGAAATCATGATCTGACATAAATTTCTTATAAAAGTATTACTGATTAAACTTTAGCTTTAATAATATAAAGCTACATAATTTTTAAAGTGTAATCAGTAATACTTTTATCACAAATTTATGTCAGACCATAACAACTTGTCATTAACCAAGTTGTTATGACAACTTGGTTAATGACAAGTTAACCAATGTGCACAAATAATATAACAAATTATTTGTGCACATTGAATTGTTTTACTTTCTATTAAATTCCATAATTATTTACTACTTTCATGCAATTATGTGATAAATGAATTAAATTAATATTTATGAAACTAGAAGGAAATTGTATGCAGTAAGGAACCCGTACCCCCATACTTTCACCCCTGGGTAAATCAGATGGTACTGCAACATGATGATGTTGCATAGATTCTATAAATACTTTTTTCATCAGAAAATTATATGCAATATAATTTTTTTAGTTTCCTCTCCCCTGTATAGTTAAGTTTAAAAAGTCCTCCACACTGAAATCAGCTTTAAAAACACATATGTGTGACTGAAAAGAAAAGAAAAAAAAGAAACATACATACATGACATTATTACTTCCTCCTGCAACAGAAATTCATGTTGGAAGGTGATTTCAGTAAAGTTTGTCACGAAGCAGTGATTTCTCCTCCTCTGACTTTTCAGATTTTGGTTGTATAACTTTGCTCCAGCCCTGGTGAACTGTGTCTAAGCAAACCTGCGCCTCATTCTTCACAGCCTCTGCTGTTTTCTGTGCAGCTTCCTTTGGAGTCTCTGCTCCCTCAGCCACATCATATCCAGCTAAAGCCCCTTTAACCGCACCTGTTGCAGCAACTGCTGCTGTAACACTCAAACACGTTGCTACTGGTACCACACCGCCCCCTAGTGCCGTTCCTCCTATCCCTAATGCCATCCCTGCTGAAGCTGCAACTGTTTTGCCCACCGCCTTCCTCAGCTTTACTGGCTTTGAAGATTCCTGTAAAACAGTAAGGACTGCTCCAACCATGACCACCACTCCAAAAATCGCCCCTAACAAAACGCCAACACCAAGGGCCGTACATCTGATCAAGAGTCTATCAGCAACCCTTCTCTTGGCCTTTTCTCTGATATCTGCTTCAGGCAGGCTTCCTGAAGTCAGTCGAATGTTCTCCTCCTCTTCTTTTATTTCTTGCTCGGCTGCCTGCAGCAGGTCATTGGTGTAGCATTTGCCCTCATTTTCCGTCACCAATGTGTCAATAGTTTGAAGCAGCCTCTCCATCTGGAACGGGTTGCTCCTGTATTCCTCCTGTGGCTTATTGTTCCAGTACTTGTTGTCCATGATGTGGCAGCGGCCGCCACACTTCTTCACCAGTTCACTCACAAGCTTATTGTCCCCGACAAACTCCTCAATCTGGGCCCCATCAGGCAGCTGGTCGCCATGAGTGAACACCACCACAGCGTATTTCAGAACGTCTTCAGAGAAGTACGTGCAGATTTTCTCGACAACGGCCTTCTCGTGCTCTGTGAATTTCTCCACCTTGAGCACAATGAGAAACACATGGGGCCCAGGAGCGCACTCTGTGAGGCACCTCACTATCTCAGGCTTCATGTCCTCCTCCGGCCGGTCTGTGTCAAAGAAACCCGGGGTGTCAATGACCGTGAGGTTTCTCCCACCGACGGACTTGGTGATGGCTTTGCAGAGGCTTGTTTCAGAGTTGATCGTGTGGTTGGTCGTGAACAGCTGGTCTCCGCATATTGTGTTGGCCAGGCTGCTTTTACCAGATCCAGTTTTTCCCAGGAGGACCATTCTAATTGGTTCTGCAACCAAGAAAGAATGATGTTGATTAACTTTTTTTAATCAACATTTTGTTGATTAAAACAAAATGTTTTATACTGCGTGTAAAAACAGTATTTGTCTTTCAGTGTTGCATGTATGCATGATTTCTTTAAGACCAAAAAACAATACACAAGAATGTCCTAATTCAAAGTGCAAGAGACATTATGCAGACCCCTCATCGTTTCTATTGGAATGAAGAGGGACAGTAATTGAAGAAATTCATTAATTCATCATCATCTGATGCAATTCCTCTACAAAGTTTGGATTTTTGTTAATCTAGAGCAGGGGTCCCCAAACTACGGCCCGCGGGCCGGATCCAGCCCGCCTCCACATTTGGTCCGGCCCCCTCAACAATACCAGAGAGCATTCAGATTTTTTTTTTTTTTCATATATTGTATTTTCGGTTTATATGTGGATATTTCTTCAACCACCAGGGGGCTCTTTAGCAGGAAGTGTGTCCTGTAAACTATGGTATTTTCTTTTGCATGACGCATTGCTGCCATCTGTTGGACATTTAGGGAACTGCTTGATTTTTATGTTATTTAATCAGTACGGTTGTTTGCTAGCGGTAGAGCAGATGAACACATGTGTCTGTTATGAACGCCGCATTCCAGGTCGAGTTCTTCGAAGCAATGCCTGTAAGTAGCAGCTTTTACCCTCACAGGAAAAAGTTTGGGGACCAGTGATCTAGAGCATACAGAGATGCAGAGTTTTGGTTGGTGTGTGTTAGTAATGCACAATAAGGGAATTTGAAGAAATTACCTTTTCTAAACTGGGACTGTATCTAGTCTATGTACTAGGAGTGAAATGTGTGTGAAAAGTGGAGTCAAAGGCCATCTCCTCCACAAATAAAGCTTAGGCTGAGTCATCAATGGGAAAGTTATTCCCAACCCACCAATAAAAATGTAAACCATATGTCCATTCCAATGTTATAGAACTACTGTAATGGGAGTTTAAGGAAACTTTTCAAAAACATAAATCTGCAAACTAAAAAAAAAAGTTGAAACTGAATCATAATATTTCTTCTTTTTCAGCTAAAAGACAGACCTGAAAACAAACATCGGGCGTATTGCCCGCTCCTTTTATGAGTCTTTCCACGCCGTAGCAGGAACAGCCTTCAGCTGATCACTACCCAACTTCACTCAAGCAATTCTTTCTAAATTGAAAGAAATTCCTTAAAAATAACTAAAGAAATTCCTTAAAAATAACAATGACCATCATGGTTGCTGAGTCAGTCAATAATGTCATAAAACAGTCAAGAAACTGATTGAGAATGAAGAAAATCAACTGGTCACAAAAACTCAAACACCGTTTTTCCTTATACACATGATACTTAAGCCTATTCAGTTACAACACCAAAGATTTTTACAGAAAATAGCAGCTTACCATTCATTTTTTGAGAGAAGCTGAGGACTGAAGGACCGGCAAGGCAGAGGGCGTTTGAATTAGCTTCATGTATTCTGACAAGTGGCAAAGGTTTCACTTCCTGAATTGTTGCATCACACATAAGCAAGTCTCACCATTATCACAATTCACAGTTCCTTCGACAGCGCATGAATCGATTCAATAAACAATCTGCTTCTCGACTTAAAATGTCATGCTTGTTTATGACTACAGCAAGAGCTTGAAAGTGTTTTTTTTTTTTTTTAAATAAGCCGGCATCTTTCAAGCACAACACTAATTTTAAAAGAAAGTGTATCTTCAGTAAGGTTTTCCTGTTCTCTCTTTCAGAACGGAAATATTAAACAGCACTTCGCCTACCAGAGCCTTGAGTTTTCTGCAGCCCTGCCCCACTTTCCACCACCACAGAAAAGAAAAGGGCACCAGCCCCAAGACTAGTTAAAGATTTCAGACACTTTATTCTGATCAGCAAACATAAATCACAAACATTTAAATATAAAAAGGCAGTAAAAAATATGACAGACGAATAATGCATGTTGGGTTATGATAAGTGTCCAAACGCTGTTGGTATTCCTTTGTGTTCCAGTGTGTTGACCCTTTTTTTTTTTTCCTTTCGGTTACACAGTGGAACAAAAACCCACACTAAATGTTTCCCATTTGTGTAATACTTGCTTCAGACACAATAGAAATAAATCTTTAAAAAAGCCACTTCACATCAAAACAGAAAATACTGTAAGGCAGCATTGTGATTATGCAAACAAACACACATGTATTTGGGACTTTCTTAGTACAATCTAACATTTGGAAGATTGTTTGCCTTCTGTCATGAATTCACCATCAGTCCCTGCCCCCCATCCCCGTGTGTCCTTTGTCTCTGCTCTGCTCAGGCGCTGACAAACACCAGTCTGGCGCTGTAGGCCAGATCGGCGAGGTACAGCAGGAAGTTGAGAGCGGTGAGAACGGCCACGGCAATCAGGTTTTTCTGGTCTCCCCACCTCCTGTACTTCTTGTCAAATTGGAAAATGGGCCAGAGGATGGTGGCCGTCAGGTACATGATGACGGCCAAGAGCCCGTAGGCCGACAGGAACTTGGAGAAGGGAACGGGGAGGCAGCCGGTGCACTCTCCCACGCACAGCACCACCACGGCCATGGAGAGGATGAAGCAGATGCAGTACACCGCCATGCACCACTTCAGCGCCGGGTGGTGGTCATACGACACGGGGTCGCTGACCAGGATGAAGATAATGCAGGCCACAAAGGTTTGGCACACCTTCATCAGACCTGGAGCAGTTTTCATGTAACCCGCCACTTCTCCTGGCCTGGCCTTGGACAGGCTCACCTCCACCATGTAGGCAACTGTTGCCAGGCAGGAGAAGACCGTGGACGCGATGCGATGATCGCGCGTCTCCTGGGAGGGATACTGGTCCTTGAGGAAAAACACAGGGAAAATGATAGAGGCCGAGAGGCAGAGGAGGGAGGCGTAGCAGGCAACTGTGATGGGGAAGTTGGACCAGGAGACAGGGATTCGGGACTGGAGGCTGCACTGCTCCACCAGCAGGACCAGCAGGGTACAGGCGAAGCTGAAAGCCCAGCTGAAGATGCACCAGTCCGCCATACCTCCGTGGAAGAGATTGCCGCCATTTGCTACCACACTGAAAGCGGTGCAGGTGAACAGCACCGCAGCGATGCGAACCCATAGCAGCTGGGATGTTGGGAACCAGGTCACCGGCATGGTGGGATGTCAGTCAGGATCGACTACGTGAGTCTAGGATCGCAATGTGACTTTCAACTGGATCCTGTGTTGGCTTCCTGTCGGGCACTCTCCCTCTGTTGGAATGTGTCAATCTCTGTATACAGAAAAAATAAAATCAGAACAAATTGACAATTTTGGTTGCATGGTTTTCTTAAAAAATAATAATAAATAAATATATAAATAAATAAACCCAATATCACTGCAGGGATTCCCCCAGTGTATTATAAGCCTGGCGGCCCGCCATGCTTTACTAGCCCTGCCGCCAGGCTAAGCGTTGCTTGTTTACATTTCTAGGGGGAAAAAAATCGTTTTTATTTTGTTTTTTTTAAAGCCAGGCTGCAAAGAAGCGTCTCTGTTGCTCTTAGCATTTCACTAGCGGAGCAGATTTATTCCTAAAGGATAGGTTTATAGTTTATGCATTTAAACCTAATAGCGCGTGGACCAATCACACCGCTGGCACCTCTGCACTTTGCCTCACGTGCTGCCGCTGCTTTACCTCAGCGGGATCGCGCGCGCCTCCTTTCACTCAAACTGGACTCAGGCTGACCTGTATGGATATTTACATCAACTTACTGTGAGGAATTATGATCCTTTGGAGAACTCTAGGTAAGAGTTTAAAACCTTCCGTGTTAGCTCTGGTTGCACAGCTCTATGTGAACCCCAGGAATAACTTCCTAGCCAGCATGCCTAGGTGGGCCCCATGTGGGGGAAAGGAGGGCTGATATATGGGTCCCATATGGGTTTGCCCATGTAGGGCCACAGCCCACATGAGCCCTTCATGGGCCCTAAATGGACAAACCCATGTGGGGCACCACCATATAGGGCCCATATAGGGCCCATGTGGGCTGTGGCCCTACATGGGCAAATCCATGTGGGGCCATCGTGGAACACGCGGACAAACCCATCTGGGACCTATATGGCCTGCCCTCCTTTTTCCCACATGGGGCCAATCTAGGCATGCTGGCAGGGTTGTAGCGAATTCAGAGGCGCGTTGTGGAGCAGTGAGAATGATTTATCTTTGTGAACGAACAATTATATGCGGTGTTTACATCTCAACACGCTGCCCAGCATGTGGCTCTGTGTCTGTCTTCCCTGTAAAGTTTATGTCTGTGGTCCCGGTTGACCTGAGCGTTTGTGGATAACGAGCAGCGCTAACCTCATCATGCAGGTTCAGCCTGGTGAGGAGCTTTAACGCTCTCCTCGGAGTCACGCAACACGCTGATTTTATATTATTTTAAGTATTATTTTTCCGGTTACACGATGCATCAAACCATTTCAAATGCTTCGTCTACTTGGAGTTAATACGCGCGGCCGCACGGAGATCTGAGAAACTCGTCCCATAAACTCGACCAACCACAATAGTTTCTGTGACGCTTATTAAAAACTCAACAGACAAAATGGAAGAGCTACTAAAGCCACATTAGCAGCATTGAATTAAATCTCCCGTTTTTTGCTTATCTCTGGGCAGTGCAGCGAATTTACTCATCATGCAGGGCCGGTCCAAGGCTGCATGAGGCCTTGAGCAAAATTTGACTTAGGGGCCCCTCTAGTTGCTAAAATCATCAGCACCTCTAACAGCTTCTGTGTTAGATTTAGTTAAATCTGGGAGAAGGGAGTAGTTTAATAGGTCACCCTAAGAAGCAATAAGTTATAATCGCAGTTTACTAATTTATATTTGTAAATTCAAAGATTAAACTCACAGCATCAGATTGTTGCTATGGTAACAAAACAATCCAAGTATGAATATTGTTCTTTGAAGTTTTACAAAGTAAACTCGCCAGCTCCTTAATGCTTTGCATTAAATGTTAAACAATTTAAAATCTTTTAATTTATGTATGCCTAAACAATTTACTCAAATTTAACAGCATTGATAATCTCAATAAACAAGTGTTACATGTGGTCTGTGTTAAAATATTAGCATTTATGGGGCCCCTGAAGCCTTTGGTGGCCTGATGGAGCCGCTGACTTAACTTGAGTTGAATAGAAGTGCAAATTTGTTGTTTTAAGACTAGTTGTGGGTTTAAATAGCATTTCACTGGAGGTGGTTTCCCGTAACATATTATTACACAGTAATACTTTTACATTTCCTGTCAACTTAACATCTTTTAATACAAAAACACGATGGACCGTCTTGATGCCCCGACCACCGGGCTTAGCACGTTTTCTGGGGGAAACCCTGCACTGTGTTAATGCTTTTCGACAAGTGACCAGAGTACAGTAGCTTGAACCTTTTTAGCTCAACCATGAACCTAGTAATATGTAACAGAACACCACCAGTTCTAATCAGCTAATATTTGAGCCAGGTGTGCTGAAGGA